>NC_137663.1:22848111-22999514 GCF_963422515.1 Blennius ocellaris
TGGTGATAAATGACTTATTTGTACAAGCGAGATGAAGAAGACGAGAAAAAAAACCCAGGGAACCCCAGAGGCTTATCAGCCCATTTCACTTAAAAATAAAGCAACTACAAGACAATAACAAAACAATAAAACAACGCCCCAGATGATTTCAGCCATTCCCATTTAACAGGCAGACATTCATCACTGATGCACTCCGGGCTTTTTAATAATGCATAGTCATAGCTGCCACCACTCCACTCACCCCCACCCTCCCCCCCCCCCCCCCCCCCCACAATCCAAAACAAAGGGATGTGTGGGAAAAAAGGCATGCAGCTCCAGAACATCATCATCAATCTCTGCAGGCTGTGTGTTCACACTTCACAGTGCAGGTGGAGACACAAGCAACGCCGTAATTATGATGCTTTGTGGGAACAGAGGTGACGATCAGAGAATATAGGAATATTTATCAGAATGGATATTTCCTGTTTTTTTTCTCCTCGGTAGTGTTGGTGGTGTTTGTCACTTCTGTTTCACTCCTGTGCTTCATTAGCCTTTTTTTTTTGCTTCCTTCAAGCCGCTCATATATCAGCACAGCTGTGTGCTCCTCCTGTGTTCACACCGTGGAAAATAAGTGTAGGAATTACATGAAAAGTGCAGTCAAGAGGAAACGGAACAATAACCTACAAAATCTAAAATCACATTTCACTCCTGGAAGATGCAGCAAATTAGCCTAAATAAAGAAAAATACACAACCTTCTTCAAATTCTTTTCTATGAATAATTTCAATCACCGAACCGTCAGAACTTCAAATAAAGAATGTATTTGTTAGGTACTTATTGACAATCATTACAACATATAAAATAAAGAGCTTTGAGTAGCTTTTTTAATTACTTTAAAAGTGGTAATTATAGCTCATTTTCTCATTTTTTTTAATTGGAAAAATTATCTGATCTTATAAAATAAGAATCATAATTGGCACATGTGTCACACAACTGATTCCACCGCTGATGTTGCTCTAAACATAAAAACATTGACATTTCTAGTTTGCACGACTTTCTTTTTTCCCCAATTTGTCTTCTTTCACATGATACCTTCCTGCTGGATTTACCTGTGAGCAGCAAAGAAACAATTTCATTGTCCAGCTGAAACATGTTTTCTGAGTAAAGGTGACAATAAACTTGAACTTGAATAAACGGGGATAGTGTTTTTAGTTTTCACAGTCTGGCAGCTACAATTCAGAGGAACAAAACTAAAGATAACTTGTAAAATATAAAAATTTGTAGCTGCAATATAAAACTTTGTATCAGTAAGTTGTCCTTATAACCATCGTTGTTCTGCGTTAAAGTGGTATGAGCACATTTCTTTTCATGCATAATAAATCTGATTTGATTTGATCTGGCATATTGAAGATTTACCAGATAATAAATATTGTATGCTCAATGTACTGTTATAGTCATAATGACGTCTACAATATGCTTAATTACTCTAGAACTACATTTTACTAGTAGAATCGGCTGAACAACGCCACGATTTCACATATAATTACAGCAAAATCAATGTATCTCCACCCACCTCAATGATTTGTGCTGGTTTTTAAACTCAAAATCAATTTTTTAACAATTAGCTCCCACTTTCACAGAAGTAAGTAAAGTATGGCCATTTAATCGGTTCCAGTTGTGTTCCGTGTGTTTAGTTTGTGCACTTACAAAGACCTAAACCTCTAATTATGCTGTTTTGGTGAGGCACACATTCATTTTTATAGCTCCTCTGGCTCACATCTGTCTAGAGTATATTAATAAAGCATGAAATCACACAGAGGTGGGGTTACAATTGGCGAAGAGAGCGCATACACAGGATCAGGCTCTGTAAAAAGGAAAATGAGATATTTTCCATTTTCTTCTTTAGTCTGATTCACAAGTGGGCACGTGGGTATCAAGCCAGAGGGTGCGGGAGGAGGGTCACTGTGGTTTAACTCACTCACACAGCCACCCCCGCCCCCCGCCCCCCCCCCCCCCCCCCGACCTTCACTCCCCCTGGCCGCTGGCTGGGCTCGAAATCTTTCAGTGGAGTAACACGGGGGTGTGGGGTGGGGGGGTTTAAACACGGGCGTATCGGGGGTTAGTGGAGTGAGGTGGAGGCAGCTGGATGAGCTGGTGGGATGCTGCGCTGCCTAATTGTGCACGCGTGCTGCCGTGCACTCACGGCGACCACACCGCTTCTCTGGGGCACGTATGGTTTTAGTTCTATTCACAGTCACTAATTCATACAATAAAAGAATGAATCGGCCTGTTCTTTGGGAAGTTTGTCCAATTTATTTCTGCCGCGAGTCTGTTTGAAAGAACCATTAGTGCGAAAAGTGGAAATATACATCATATTCTAATAACGCCGGCAGTGTTTGTCGCTGTTATAGCAATGGCAGGGTTGATTAAGAGCCGCAGTTCCTTAAGTAACATTTATTCTTTGTGTTTATTACATTTAAACAGAAATCATGAGCGTCAATTAGATATCTGTATCTCATTGATTGCTTTATATGTGCTGCCATAGAAAACGGAGAAATGGGCTTTTAGCCTATTTTAATCCAGCTTTCGTTGTAACTTTCTCTAACGTATCCCGAAGGCAGTCAATAGAGCTCATTTTCAGTTCATGTTGTTGGTGGCTTATTAAACAGTCGGCAGACAGATTTCCAATAGAAACGCGTGTTAGAATACCCCACATCGACGTCCAGCTTTGATTTGGCACAGCCAGAAAATGCCTGGAAGCGTCACGCAGCACTCTGATCCACTGATGTCCTTTGTTCATGTGAATTTGCTCGCAGTGGAACAACATGCATGATCAAAGATAACTATTGATTTTTTTTTTTCCTTCAGCCCCGATTTTGTTGTGTTGCAAGTCTTTTTTTTTTTTTTTTTTTTAATGATGTATTGTCCTATTTGTGTAGAACCTACAGCGTTAACACAAACTGTTGACCCAGCGCCCTCTTTTCCCGGGAGGCCAGATCTATCTAGAAACCTCGTGTTGGTTGTTTTTCTTCCCCCGTGAGGCAGATCAGACCTCACAAAACCTTTGTGGTCGCTCAAGATTTTGGAAGTATAGCACACAGAGAGACAGACACACAGTTGGTGGTGGTGGGGGGCGGGGGGGGGGGGGGGGGGGGGGGGGGGGCTTCTCATTGGTGACCTTTACAAAGAATGTACCATTGCCCATGTGTTGAGCTTTGTTGTTGTGAGCCAGACTGCTTCCTATTAACATGTGCAACTAGAGACATTCGCTGCTGCTTTGTGCAGTACCTGTGTGTGTGTGTGTGTGTGTGTGTGTGGGGGGGGGGGGGGGGGGGGGGTTAAGGGTTGTAGAGACAGTTTATAATGGCCCTTTTTACTACACAGCTTGACTGCTTGTTAATATTTGATAAATGTTGCTTTGTGACGTTCAATGAGGACCAACATGCAGCTCCGTGTGTGTGTGTGTGTGTGTGTGTGTGTGTGTGCGTTTGGTGTGTGTGTGTGTGTGTGTGTGTGGGGGCTGAGTTTTCTTTGTTTGGGGCTCCTTCCTGAATGATGAGGTGTTTAGTGGGAGGAAGTAGGCTACATTGCTCCTCAAGGAGCAGGTGTGTGTGTCTATATGCTTTTTTTTTTTTTTTTTTTTTTTGCATTGTTGGCATCTTTATTTGAACGAACATCCAGGATACTTCTACAACTACCAGAACGCTCAAATCCTGGTGAATGTGACATCCTGGGTGAGACTAGTGGAATGGTGTGGATAACGGAGATATGGCTCAGATCAGCGACGACATATGGGTTAAGAAATGACGATGCCATTTGGGGCGGCTTAACAAGTATGCACGTGTCCAGCAGGATTGTAAGGCATAGCTGTTTGTGTTTGTGTGTGTGAGTGTGTGTGTGTGTGTGCGCGCCGGTGTGACAAACTCCCTTTTGTCCCAGATTTAAGACAAAGGGAGGTGTAAGTCTGTACAGTACATCAATCCATTTTTGATGAAGTGCCTCTCGTCAACCCTGTATTGTTCTCTGCCTGCTTGGCTTTCCCTTTCTATGAACCTTTTTGTGTGTGTGTGTGTGTGTGTCTGTGTGTGTGTGTGTGTGTGTGCGCGCTCACAACCTTGAGTTTGTGTGTGTGTTCTCGTCATGCCTACATAAATTCCCATCTTCATAATGGCACATTTATATTCATTAGCAACCCTGATATACATTAACGCTTGCAGACGTTTGTTAAACGCTTTGAGACACACACGCACACACACCCACACACACGCACACACACCCACACATGACCCCCGGCGAGATGTGTTCTTGGGGAACCCTGTCATCGGTCATGCGTGTGTGTGTTTCCTCCAGCTGGCTTGTAGGAGCTCAGTAACCAAACAAAGAGTGGTGCTCGGGGCCCGGTGCTCTGCCTCTGAAGGCTGGTTGGGAGGGATCGAGGGGGGGCGGGGGGGCGGGGGGGGTCGACGAGCAGTGATGATGGGGTTCCTCCTGTCAGCCTTTGTGTCCTAATTGAAGTTTTTCTGCCTCTCAGCCCTCTCGCCCCCCCCCCCCCCCCCCCCCCCCCCCCCCCCCCCCCCCATGTTGGCGCAGGGTGTAGAGGGGGGGAGGAGTGGACCTGACAGAGGTTTGAGGAGAAGGGGGTTCATATCAGTTGCCGGTGGCGTAACGATTCGCCTCTGATTGGCTTCCTGTGCACACGGGTTGATGAACACGGTGGAAGTGATGAACCGGTCGGCTCCGGCGCTGATAACGCCACGCAACAGGAGAGCTAATGTAATGTAACACCTTGCGGAGAAATAACGTGAAAATCAACAAGAAAGGACGTTTGTTCGGATTTTGCGGTTTCCTCGCCAGTTTCCGAGTGTGATAAGAATATTCACAATCACATTTACATATAGAGTTATTCGCCGTTACCAAAGAAAGCAATGGGCTTCTTTTATTGTGAAAAAGAAGCTTTCTTGCATGTTGTCGTACCAGCTGGTCCAGTACATCAGTATTCAGCTCTTCTTCAGACGGCACAGACTCTTTCATGTCCCTCCAACACATATGTCCGTGCAGACGATGGGAGGGGGGGGCACACCGAGTTGCCACGGGAACAGAAGATGTGGCCAGCTTAAAACATGACATGTGAACCTGTAACCCCCCCCCCCCCAAAAAAAAAAGAACTACCTTCTGCCTGTCTCTTCCTTTCTCTGTATGAACTGAGCTGAATGAGGCCGTTGAACACAAAGCTTCTCATTGTTGCGTGTGGCAGCCGAGCAGCAGTTATCGTGCATTTCATCATGCGATGCAGCTTACTGCGTTTATGCATAGAAATACTGCCAGTGCTGCTTTATCGTGTTTTATGTCAGTGGTTTTCAGAGTGTTGAGCACCACAGAGCGCTGCGGGGTTGAGGGGGGGGGGGATTCAGGGATTACATTTTCTCAAGACGGATGTTTTTTCATTGATAAAAGAGAAAGTGGAGGTTAAAAGCATCAATCAGTTCTTTGAAATGCACATTTTCAGAATACAGTTTTATATGATTAAGTGTAATTGAGTCATAGTTGGACAAAACCATTTGATCAACGTTCTTACTTACAGACTACAAATACGACTCACCAGTCGTGAAATAGAAAGCACCAATACAAGTAAATCTGCTGTTTTTTGTCCTTATATTGTCATGAAGATATAAAAAGACTCAAAACACATAAGCCTGTATCTGTCTTAACTTTTACGTGGTTATTTTTTGTTTGTTTTTTAGAATTTAATGTTATTTTTAAAATTTGGATTAAATCAAAATCCCGTTGGAGCCACTGAAAACGCAATTTTTTGAAAACGACGGATCTTCCTGACAACGCCCCAACACTGTTGTGTAAACGGTGGGAAAATACAACTTTCTGAAAAGCCGTGCACCACGGCCATAGTGAATTCAGCACTCTGCTTTCTGCGTGCACGTGTGTGTGGTTTCATTGCAAAAACGATCCAACGGCATCCACGAGTGGCCCAACATGAAAACTCCATCGTTTTTAGTGTTTCTGATGTTTCCATGTCGACGGACAAACTTTTCTTAAAACAAAAATGCAAAAAACGGTGCGTTTTTACCCGGAACCTTGTTGTGCAAACGGGGCCTTAATGACACGAGTTATAGGTTCAGTTAAAAAAAAAAAGAAAAAGAAAAGAGTCGGAATGAAAAAGTGACTTTGAAAGTTGCTTTATTCATTCACTCAGAGGTGCAACTTCAAGAGAGGAGTGCACAGAATTTGCTGGTTACTTAGATCTGACATAAACCTCCGGGATTCGCAGTCATTATGCACCGCTCCTGCATTCCTGTCTCCACTCAAAGAGTCTGAGAGAGAACGAGAGAGAGAGAGAGAGAGAGAGAGAGAGAGGCTGATGAGGCGCTCGCATAGAATCCAGAGAGAGAGAGAGAGAGAGAGTGAGGAGGGGTGGACGGGAGTGAGCGAGCAAGCCAACGAGAGAGAGAGAGGGAGAGGGAGTGCTTCTCCCTTCCCCTAGCAACGGTCGGCGGTGTCCGTCTCCAGCCTGTTGTTTTCTCTCTCGCTCTCTCACACACACTCACACACTCTCACACACACTCGTCTCTCACTCATTCACTTCTTTGGCTCGCTCGCCGGTCAGCCTGTTGGACCCCGGGGGTGTCCTTTGACATTTTTGCCTTCTCTCTCTCTCTCTCTCTCTCCCAAATGGTTCGTTTTGCTTCTTCCTGCAAGATGACGGCTGTTTTTCAGGGATAGAAAAGAGATAATAAAAAAGAAAAAAAGGAAGGGGTGAAGCGACGCGGACGGGAAGACGTTGGAGAGCGAGTTGAGGTTTAGGGAGAGAAGCGGAGGATGGAGCCCCTCAGCGCTCGTGGCCTGCCCCGGCTCTCCTGGATCGACACCCTCTACAGTAGTACGTATCTCTCCGCTCGTCTCTTCACTCCGTGCGGCTTTACCCCATAGCCATTTTACCCCGCCACCCTCCCCTCTCCTCCTCCTCCTCCTCCCCCTCCCCTCTCCTCCTCCTCTCCATCTCATGCACTGCCTGTTCGCGTTACGACCACGGCTCCATGCACACATGGGGCACTTTGCATTCTGTCAGGACTTCCAATTAGTGTGCATTATTGCAGCTGTCTACAACACGACGGTCAAACCGAGCCACCCCCTCTCCTTTTGTTTACTTGGTTTTTTTGGGGTTTTTTTTCCTCATTTACCTCGAATAGTGTTAACAACTCATGTCAGCTACTGTCAGGCTTTTTTTTTTTCCACAGAAGCTGGGGAAAGCCCAGAGATGTGCAAGCGCGAGGGAGAGTGAGTCATGCTTACAACCTGGAGGTGGAACTTTATGTTCCATCCTATCGAGGACACGAGCTGTCTGATGTTGAATTTTTAATCTGCTCTTTATTGTTGGTCTTCAAGCGGCGGCTCTGCTACAGTCTTTTCATGTCGTGCCGTACGACACGACCACTTTCCCCATTAGCTGTTTAATGAGTTTAATGTGCATAAATTCAACTCCCAATTTTTTTACATCACAGTGGACCGAAGACGTGTGACCGTCTTCCGTCCAACCAGGCGCAGCTGTGGCTCCCTGTCGATGTGTTGTTGTTGTGTTTTGGGCACATGACACAGGCTTTTGGGATTTGCTCTGCTGTGTCACCATTGTTACCGAGCCTTAATCTGCAGAGAGGGACCGAGCAGCAGCAGGAGGGAGGAAGAAAACACCGTGCAAGCACGTTGCCTGAAGCGAATTGTAGTGGGCAGGTGTTTTCTGAAGTTTTTCAAAGCCGCCGAAGAGAGGCGCCTCACGATCTGATGTGATGCTGCTGTTCTGCGTGAAACAGGTGGCTCCTGTGTTTGGGTACAAGTCAAACAATCCGTTCTTTATTGTTAGTCCGACACCGTTATTGCTGGACGAGTTATGCAAATGTGTCAGTGAGCTGCCTGTTTTGTGTGATGATGGTCAGAAATTTGCTTAATAATAACTGACACTACAAGCTAAAACTGTATTGTGTGGACTCTCAACTGAAGATATGAAAATAAACTGCTCTGGTTTCTGTTGGGGAATTTAGATTGAATAAATTGAATATAATCCATATAAAACTAAATGTAAGTCCACAATAAATGTTTCATGGACTGCATTGAAGCTTTTACCTGTAAACAAATGTCATTGATTACTTATCAATTATCAATGTTTCTTACTTATATTTGCAGAATACAGGAAATGCAGAATTCACAGAAAATACTAGTTGGCGTGCAGCTTTTGTGAGGATTTCACTTTCATTATGTGAAAAGGAGGCATTTTCAGTATTTCTTGTACGTTAAAGAAATGTATGTGACGTTATTTGTGCCGATAGAGGAGATTTACTCAACATGCAGGGAAGGTTCATTACAAAAACAAGCAACAGTGCCAACTTGTGGCCTGGCATGCTAAATGCATCGTTTTCAGCGTTTCTGCCATTTCTTTTAAAACGGACCAATTAAGCAAAGCGTTTTGACTTGAACCACTTCATTTTGCAACTCGAGCAGAAAACGGCCAACGTGCCACATTGTATGTATTGAGAGGAAACGGAAGCTCGGTGATTGTGACGTCGAAATCATGTGGCCGTAATGTTTTTACCCTTTTACTTCTAACATTTCTATTTAGTCGTGAAAACATGACTGCAGCCGGTGTACAAACCTGGCTGACTCTTTATCAAAAGGAACCGGGACGACGCTAACTTCTGGTTCTGACCTACAAAACTCTGCCATCTCCGCTCTGTCAGGGTTTTTTTTTTTTTTTTTGAATACACACCGAAACCGGAGCACTCTTCAAGGCGTGAGTGCTCCCCCCCTGTAAAGTGTCAACGCTGTCGGTAACTGTGAATGCATTACAGGAGTGGATATTCTCAGCACAGGATTTATAGTGCTCGCATTAGTCCACTTTTAAAAATGGATCAGGTTCAGTTTAATTGTGTGCGGAGGGACTTTCATCACTAGGGCCGTCCAGATATGCCATTTTCTCTGTACTATTTTAATAATGGGCTATTTTGGTTGTGGCATTTTAGTGAATAGGATCGAGAATACATCCTAATGTAACACCTGACGTGCACAGGCACATTTGAAATTCAGAGAGGCTCGATACGTGCATTCACAGACGGGCTTATTAGCATCACAACAGACTGGATCGGGGCTTAATGCGACCCATTTTGTGGGAAAAGGCCACAGTCCCATTGATGCACCTGTCATTTCATCATTTTTTTTTTGTTTGTTTTGCCTCTCTCGTTCATCCTATTTATTCTTTGTGTGATTTTTATTTGTGTGCGGCTGCTGAACTGACCCCGTTAAAAAAAAAAAAATGGGCCACCAGCAAGTGCAACTTGACCGCGTTTGCAGGCCTGTAACACACAAGCACTTTAACACAGCGAGGCAAGTTGCACGTGGTTATAAATGGTGTATGACAACCCAGTCCCACCCTCCTCAAACCTCCTGGGCAGGGAATTGCTGAGCGTACGGAGGTAATTGCATCTTTTTTTTTTTTTTCCTTCCTCCTCCAGCCACTGAAACTGTTAATGGCTCAGTGTTAAGCAGTGACCGCACATCCTTAACTCCGCACAGAGTGAAGTGCTGGATCCTCGAAGCTGCAACAGCGTCCACCCCCCCCCCCCCCCCCCCCCCCACCACCGCCACCACCTCCACAAGAAGTCTTTCTGTTCCGCTCCACTATTAGTCCACCGCTGACTGAGGCAGTATTTCCTCACGCAGCTTCTTCCCCCACTGCGTTTGTTGTGCAGATGGCAATATTGAAAGTCATAAAAAAAAAACACAAATATATCTTTGCACACACAGAGAGCAAAGATAAATATAAAAAAAAAAAAAAAAAATGGAGGCCGAGCTGTGAGGAAGCTGCAGAACTGTGAGTAGCTTTTGTGCCGAGTGTATCGGTGTAAGTACACAAACACAACTCCTCGCCAGAATCGGCCGGCCCGGGCCTCTCGTCACTCATCCTCTGCCCCATTTGTCCGGTCAGCAGCGTAAGTGGTAGACTCCCAGACGGCTATTAAGCCAGTGAGTGTTTGTGTGCCCCGTGTATATGTGTGTGTGTGTGTGTGTGTCAGTCAATTACAAATCAACCAAACCCTGTCATTTCCTCTCATCCTTTCCACCTCTGTTTTCTCTTCTTGTGCTTGATTGCCGTCTCAAGTGTTTCTCGCACGTTTTGATGAAATTAGGCAGTTCCGTGACCCTCTGCAGGAGGTTTATTTTCCTTTTTGTCTCCGTTTTGTCTCTTACAGGTGTACTTACATTAGTAGCGTGCACCCAGTTGGTTGTTGTGTTTGTTTGTTTCAGAGGAAGTGAAATGCTGCTGCCCAGATATGTGACCCTTTTCTAATCTTTTCAAAGAAGTTAAGTGATTTGCACACACTCCAAGGCCACGTCTTGTGTCTCTCGAAAAGCAGGACTGTCGCCGCCTCCACATCTCCTGTGGACCGACGCCTGACTTCAGACTGTCGGCCCGCCGCTGTAACCTCCAGAGCATCGGCGCCATTCAACTCGGTGCCACGTGCCGCTAAGACAAACACGAAAGCAAAGCCAGATTATGTAATATTCGGAGTATAGGCAGTTTTTGGCACGGCGGGGTCGAGTTGGCACGTGCACTCGCAGAGACATACGCGTGCGCATATGTCAAAAATGATTCTTCACTAATCCGAGTCACAGTAAGGAAGGCTCCAGAATTATCTGCAGCTCAAAGGGAACATTTTGTTACATCCTGTCTGTGTGTGTTAGGAAAGACTTGACTTCGCCCCAGTTCACCATGAAAAAATATCAACGTGTGAGTCAGTGTGGACCATTTGGCAGTTTTTAGGGTTCGCGCGCCTTGAAAAAGCTCAACTTCCCACTGTCAGTATTCATGGATGTTAATGTGGAGTAACATGTTTCTGCTGAAAGTAATCTCATGCCTACCAGCCAGTGCTCTCTAAACAGATATTGTTAAAAAAAAAACTAAAACACAAGTGCATTGCTGAGTCATTAATCCCAGGAAAGTGAATATTACAGCACAGTGGATTCTGGCTGCATGATGTTCGTAACTAAGCCTAACGCTAAAGTAGCCCAGGCTGGGATTTGTGAAGGAACGAGAGGCGCAGATGTTTCCAGCAACGTGCAGCACAGCTCTCTTCTATTTAGTTTGCAACACTATTAGTTTGACTAGATTTCTGAAAACCGAAAGTCAGGTGAATGTAAGCAAGACAAATGAGAATAATTAAAGAACAGAAGCGGTGACAAAACCTTCAGGCATAATACTCTCTTTGGCTTAAGGATCCCAACAACCGTCAACACTATTCACTTTTACCATCAATGTGTAGGAGTTGCTTTATTGTATTTTGGAAACCGTTATTTGTTTTGTCCATATTCGCTGGTGAAGAAGCTTGAATCATTATGAGGGGAAGACGAGTCTGATCTTCGCCGTCGACGACCGTATTTCAGTAGAAGGGAGAGTGAGGCCCCCCGTTTGCACGACAACATTTTCAAGTGCGAAACCCAAATCTTTTGTCACGTTTTGTCCGTCTTCACGACAGTGGTGCTCAGAGACACTGAAAATACAACTTTCTGAGAAGTAGTCAAAGTAGTACACCGTTGCAGTGTAAACTAATGTTATTTTCAAAATGTTGCTATGAAAATGTGAAACTTCAATGAAACAAAACCATGGGTTTTCACGTGAAACGTTGTGTAAACAGGGCCAAAGTTAACCTTAAAATTGCACATGTTTAAAAGCTTATCCAGACATTCCGTCATTCAAAGTATATGAAACATGCTTAGCCCCCCCCCCCAGTATTAGACATATCAGGTATGACTTTCTCTAAAATGTCATTCATTACATTCTTATTTCCTTGCGTATAGAGTTGCGTCCACGGAAATTGAACCAGATGGTAACCATGTTTGAGGTCATATATGTCCACGTTTCCGCGCATCGAGTTTCCCAGCCTGTCAGGCTTCTGCTCTGGTTCTCCCCTGCATCACTATATGTAGCCGGTATGGACAGACATCCCTGGCAGGCGAGCCGCCCCTGGCCGACTTCGACCCAAGTCCCAGTTCTGTCTTTAAGTGTTTAATGTTAGTAGTTAGCCGGGCCGTCGCACGGCTGGCTTCAGCAAACGGGAGCACGGCGGCGCGATTCTGGAGAGCTTCCCAGCCAAGTGTTAGAGCGGAATTTAATCCAGCCGGGGATGTCTCATTTATCACACCCCGCCAGTCTATTTCAACCAAACTCCCACCGGCTCTCACTTCATCAGGCGGAATCACCACTGGGGCCTCACCTCGGTGGCGGCAGAGACGAAATCCAAATCAATGAGATCTCTTGAGAGATCTCCACAGGTGACAACGAACACAATTCAACTTGAAAAATCAACTCAAAGTCCAGCGTCGATATGAAAATTCCACATCTTCACTGTAGGTATGAAAGAAAGAAATCAAAGAATATGAAATATACCAAAGTCACTTTATGCTTTTTGAATTATAATAGGACAGACTGGACAGATATGCCATGCTCCTTGACTGATTTACTCACCGTTACCACTACTGTTGCTGCTATATCGTATCATTCTGTCTATATGTTGAACGTTTAGTCATTCTGGGGACTGATTCATATTCACAGTACTGTAGCTATAGTAACACCCACACACACAGCCAGCTGAAAGCACTGTTGTTATGCAATACAGTCGTCTCCACTGCCTCTTCTTCGTTCCGTGTCGAAGCATCTTCTTCCCATTGGGCCTGTTGAGGCTTACATAATAGGATTCATATTCGCTCCTTCAAAACACTTCAAAAGCAGTTGCGGGTTGCTGCAGAGTTTCATCGTCTGATTGAGAAATGATGACGGGATAAACGGTTTCATAAACGCATATAATGACTTTATAGATTTTTTTTTAATGTGTCCATCCATCATGTACACTTGTGTTATTGAGACTCGTGTGGCGGCGGGCTTGAATCTGTCCCACCTCCACCTACCAAGTACGCAACAGCTCCTACTCCTGCCTCCTCCTAGTGGCCTAACATGCTAACTACGTCATTTTCAGCATTTCTACCATTTCAGTGTACATCGTCGGAACGTTGTTGTGTTAACGTGAAACTGTTGTGAAACAAAAACGCAAAAAGGATTTCGCTTGAAAATTTGTCGTGTAAACCGAGACTGAGAAAATAAAAAAAAAAAGGCCCCAGCTCTGTTTCTAACCTAGAATTGCATGTTGGGATGTCAAAGTCAAATGGTACAGACAACTGACAAGTCGAAGAACCAGAATGTGATACAAATTCAGTGATGCGCTTGTTTTCACAGGTTTTCTCGGCATCTACCGTCAATAGAATCTGTGCTTGTCTCACAGCTGAAACCTTCCATGCTCGGCATCTCTGGTTGGGATAGATGGTGTTTAGTCGTGTCCAAAAGGATAAACATGCACGGGGTCAATGTGTCATTGTGACAGAGCTGAAGGGAGCAAATGAAAGATCTGCCACTGAGGTGTAACACTGACTTCGCCGCTCATTCACCCTGCTGGTGGCCGGGGTTCATTCAGCGACAACCTCCTGAATAATAGATGGAGACTTTGGCTTGGCTTAGTGGCGTTTAGGCTGTTTTACACAGAGGAAAACAAGCTTGAACAAAGACGCACGTAATTAGGGTTAGACAACTGCTTTCCATTTGCTGAATCCTGAGTGACCGGAGAAAATGATGTCCGACTACAAACTGCGCTCTCACCAATGTGGTATAATGAAAGACTCCGGGCTTTAGATGTTTTTAGAGGTTTTTCTTCTCATTGAAACTGTTTGTTGATTTAAGGAGGTGCAAGGAACTCCTTTGTTTGACTCTTATATGGTTTGTTCAGCTTGAAGATCCTCATAAGTGAACGCCTAAAGTACAAATCTAAAGACAAACATGGTGTAAAGTCATGTTTGGTGTTCTCGTGCAACCTTGAATATTTCATTTTGCCACATTATTGGAGACACAACGGCTTCAAAATTTTGGAGAGTCGATGTATTTTATGTTGTAAAATAAAATCTCAGTTTTCAGCCATTCAAGCAAACCCCCATTGTTCTTAGATTGAGGGGATCAGAAATGCAAATGTCCACTGATCATATTCGAGGAATCATTTTGGTGGATTTAAATTTGGGGGGGGGGACTTGTTTCTTAAAGGTACAGTGTATATTTTTAATGGCAGCTTCAAGATTGCAGACACCTGAACACCCTTTGTCTTGCCAATGCCTTCTGACCGCATAAAGAGAACCTATGGAGGCCTCGTAAACATTCAAAAAGGTGCTCTGGAGAGTCTGCATTTATTCTTGGATTTGCTTCAGAACCGTGCCAACAAAGTCAGTGGAAAAGAACCTACGTCCTATAAGTAGTGACATATAAATCCCTCAAACTCTTTCACGCATCATCTTTAAATGACTGTTTACTTGGATTTTCCAGCTTCATCAGTCATTCATTTTCTGGGGGGGAAAAAAAATTAAACATCTTAGTCTGAGTTTGGAGGTTATTTGTGTTTTTGAGAACAATGAGTAATTTAACTAAAATAATTTCTATTGCAATTGTCTCTTGGTGTCTTCATGGGTGAAGCTCTGAGATCCTTTGTTGTGCTTGATGTTAGAGGGTGTGTCATGTGTCTGAGTGTGTTTGTGTTGGGTGAGTCTGTGGGGACCTTCGCCATGTCCTGAGGCACCGAGCCGTGTTGCTGTGTGTGTGTGTGCGTGTGTGTGTGTTACTATAGAGGGCAGGCATCCTGTAGGTCTATAGTAACCACCAACCTCTTCCTCGCCTGCCACCCATGCCCCTTTCCCCACAGCCAATCGGCACAGGAGAACTCCTCTGGCTGGGCCAATGGTGCGGCTGGCATGTTTACATGCTCCCGGAAGGCAGGGGCCATCATTAAGCATTCAGGGTAGTCGAGTGGAATAGAAGAGAGGAGGAGGAGGAAGGAAAAAAAAATAAAAAGTGGTGGGGGGACGGGAGATGAGGCCATTATGAGTTGAGGGGGCTGATGGATGCACTCGGGGCCACGATGAGCCAGACTCAGGTGAACAAATGCGTACAGGTCGTCCATCAGCCCGGGTTTTTCTCAGAAGGACTCGCGCCGCGTCCCTAGATCACGGTTATGAATTGGACCGTGCGCACGCTTCGCCACTCGTTTATCAGAAGCCGTCAAGCCAACACGTTACGGACCTGCAGGTCGTCCCCCTTCTTCTCTGGCTGATTCTGTGACACTGTGTACGTTTACATGTGTGACTCTGAGTGTGTGTGTCATTAAAGATTAACGCCCCCCGTAAGAGTTGGCCTTCTGGTCTCAGTGTGTTGTCTTTCCGCTGGAGTCCATGATGTTCAAAGATGTTCACATTCAGTCTCTGACATTTGAGAAAGCCTTCTTGGTGGGAGCGAGAGACGAGTGGAGGGCATTAATGCATCATGTCAGAGGTGTATGATGGGAGCAGAGGGGACCAGAGTATATAGGCTGGGGGCTTGGGGATATGAGGAAAAATGTCGTTCAAATGTTCAAATGAGGTTGTAACCTACAATATTAAGAATTGGTTGAAAGCTTCCAGAGATCGATGAGGAATAACTCGGTTTATGTTCTGAGAAATTACTGAAGTAAGGTGGATATGTTGCTGGAATAAGGTGAACATTGTGGCTGTTGGAGGAACTTGGTCAATAGGAACATGATGAAAATGGGGTCTTTTCACACACTATTGATAGAATATTTGGTGTTTTTGCACTTTGTGTCTGCTAATTGCAATTTTATTGTTGGTCATTGACATTAAACCACAGTGTCCAAATCACACATGTGGGTAAGAAATACTGTTGTGGAGATTAAAGAAAATTACATGTATTTATTAGAGGTGGTTGTAACAGATCAGGTCAAATCTGAAACCACCAAATTCAAGCTGACTAATAAAACCAAATCTGTGAATCATTTAAAACATACTTTTTGCCAGTATTTATCCATCCAGCCACGAGCACATTTAGATAAGATAAGAAAAGCCTTTATTGATCTCACAATGGAGAAATTTACTTGTTACATTCTGCTCTTAAGGACACTCATGAGTAGGAAAGACAAGAAATGTGCAAACAGTTACGTAAGAATAGAGGTATCTTATATACAATGACTATCAAGAACTCTTAAGGACCAAAAATATTTACAGTAAGAGTAATAATAAGTCAAATAAAATAGGACTAAAAAATAAGATAAAAATCACAAACTATAATAAAGTATAATAAGTTCTAAGGGGAGCAAAATATACAGTAAGATGAAATACAAGGAAAATAAACTATGATGGGGGGGGCAGCAAAGTGTAGAATAAACAAAGTACAATAAACATACTATAGTAAAAAAAAAAAAAAAAGTCAAATCAATAAATCAAATGCATTATTTTGGCCTGGGAGAGGAAATGAGACCTGAACCGGCGACATTCTTCTGATGAGGCCTACTTTGTGGCCAGTTGCCCTCTTTCTTACCCCTCCTCATAAAAAAAGATGAAATAAAGTAATGCTTCCAGGCAGCAGCAGCTTCACCGCAGTTCAGTTCACAGCCGCCGTGACGCGCAAAGAATGGCCAAGTTGAAGGAGACGAACTCATCAGCATTTGTTAGTGTTCTAAGTTTATGTTTGCCTGTCATCTCACTGTTTGTTTAATCCCCCCCCCCCCCCCCTTTCCTTCGACGCTATATAAAAACGATTCTGGCACCGCTCCAGACTGATTTCTGAGCCGAGGCCGCTCTTTTATATCACCGTCCGCTTTCTATTCACCACTTAACTGTGACCTTTGTTGATGGGCTGAACTCAAAATCAATGCAGTAATATCCACAAGGCCTTGCTTCACTCTGTGAAAGTGTGTGTGTGTGTGTGTGTGTGTGTGTGTGTGTGTGTGTGTGTGTGTGTGTGTGTGTGTGTGTGTGTGTGTGTGTGTGTGTGTGTGTGTGTGTGTGTGTGTGTGTGTGTGTGTGTGTGTGTGTGTGTGTGTGTGTGTGTGTGTGTGTGTGTGTGTGTGTGTGTGTGTGTGCACACATCATTCCAGATAGCCTTGTGCTTTTCATTTTGTCAGGCACCACACTGCATCCTCACATTCACTCTTATCTCCCCCCGTCACTCCTTCCAGGGTCTCATTTATTAGAAATCTTTTAAAATAAACTCCCACAAACAAAGGTCAGCGTCAAGTCGATGCATACATCTGCATTCATACATATCTATGTGTGTGTGTGTGAGTGTAAGAGCAGGACACTGTTGAGCCTGAGCACATGGGAAGCTGCATTTGCCGCTTAACGTCCCACTGGGTAGTCGGTTTTCCATTTTCCTATTGCTGGTGTTTATCTTTTGATCCTCCACCTGCCTCCAGTTCTTTCTAGACAGAAGAGAGTGGCTGAGGTCAGGAAGCATGAAAAAAAACAAACATTCAGTCTGGAATATGAAAGACATCAAGCTGTAGAAGTTACAATCCAAGTTATCATGACATAGATCACAATACTTTAGACAAGTCGATATATATTGGTTTTCCTGAGTATGACAAGAATGGCGACGTCTCCCCTTTCTTTTCCCTTCATTTCCCCTCAAACGTCCATCCTTCTGCTGTCCGTTACTCAATTTAAAGTTTTTGCTGCAGGAGCTGATCCCCGCTGACTGTGGATGAGAAGCAGGGGACAAGAAAAACACATTATTTTTCAGTTAGAAGCTACGTCTGCTTTGTGCAGTGTTGTTAGTGTACAGTGGACCTTTAAAGACTCACATCGTAGTAGTTTCACCTGGACTGCCCCCTTCCATCCATACAGATTGTATAAAAATGACAAGATGCAATTTAAAACATCGTTGTCTGGTCTGCCGTTCGGCTTGTACGAGCTCAGTCTGGCTTTGTCACAATTTTGCTTCTGAAATTGTAAAAAAAAAAAAAAGAAAAAAAAGCTTGAAAGCGAAGACATCAGAGTCTATGACGCAATCCTGTGCAATGCTTTTTTTTTTGAGTCATGCTCATCTGCACATGCTGCTGCGACAGTATGTCGGTGGATTATAGTTTTATCATTTCACAGTGACATAATTCAACATTATTTACACTCCTGTAAATAAACAAATCCCGCATTAAAAAAAAAAAAAAAAAGCAACCACATCTGGGATACTGTGCAAACTTTTTAGTCACGTCTGAAAGAAATGCTACGAGCCAACAAGGAAAGATCTGATTGGTTCCACTTTTACTCAGATAAACCCAATGCCATTAGATTGCTATAAGGAGAAAAGGGAAATTATGGTCTCCGTGTCCAGAGCTCCATCTCATAGAGTCTGTGATTAAATGAAAAAGCTGAAAAATCTGAGTTTCTGAAAGGTGTTTTGCACAATCTGCGGAAATCCTATCGAATCAGGCCCCGTTTACACGTTTTTAGAACTTTCTGAAAAAAAAACCAAACCTCTGGTTAGAACCGGTGTGTACGCTACACCACTTCTCATCGGAATAATTTCAGCAGGATTTGTTGATCACTGCAAACTTCTTCATCAAACGTTTGTCATCCTTTGATATGAAAAGCACCTCCTTCTGCCTTTGATTTAATGCAACTCTTAACAAGGTTACTGGTTCGTACGACACACTTCCACGTCCTTATTGAGATGCACGTTGCTGCTCGGGGTGTCTTCCACTATCTGACACACCTTAAGCGCATCGGGCTCACTGCTTCTAATCTGCATCATATTCCCCTAATTGGGCCGCGTAGTGCAATAAATAGATGCTATAATCAGTGCCGGTTGCCCCGGGGGCCATCGGCAACCTCCTGCATTTCAATAGCTTCACTCTTTTGTTTCACTCTCTCCACCGGCACATGCCCACGGACGTATGCGGAGGGGGGGAGCGGTGGCACACCGAGGCGTTGGGTGCCCACGCAGTGATCGTTGCTGCATGTTTTTGTTTTTTTTGTTTTTTCTTCGCTGCGCATGGGGAGAGGGGGGGGGGGAGGGGGGCGTGGGTGTTTGTGTTGGCGGCGAATCGCTCTCCGGTGCACGTGGAGGATTGATACTCTTCGCAAACACCGGGAGGACGGTTTGAGATGGACAACAAAAGTAGTCATGGGGCTCTGTCATCACTCTTTAGTGTGTGTGTGTGTGTGTGTGTGTGTGTGTGTGTGTGTGTGTGTGTGTGTGTGTGTGTGTGTGTGTGTGTGTGTGTGTGTGTGTGTGTGTGTGTGTGTGTGTGTGTGTGTGTGTGTGTGTGTGTGTGTGTGTGTGTGTGTGTGTGTGTGTGTGTGTGCACTTGACCGTGACCTCTGGTGTGTGGATGCCCACGGCCCCGGGGGCCATGTGCACGACAGCGGTCGTCCTAATCTATAGAAGCAGTGGTTTATTTCCCCAACTATTATCCGCCGTGGGGATTTAGGCTAATGACAATGTATAGCGACTTGGCTGCCATGGCAACGCCGGTCGGTCGGGTTTATTTGAGGGGCTTCAGGGGGGGGGGGGCAACGGCAATCCGTGCGTGCGTCTCCTGCGGTGGAGTGTGTCCTTATCGCTGGCCGCCTACAGGCATGTGGCCCGTGAAGATACGCGGGAAGAGCAGAATTGTCATTCATTCGAGGTATTTAGCCAGAACGCTGCCTTTTATCGGCCTCTCCTCTGGCAGCAAAGTGCTCTGGATGTCTGTGCTCAGGTTGTGGAGGAGATAATGGGCTCACCTCTCCACCAGCATTCTGTAGTGGAATGCCTACGCAGCTGAAAAACATAAAAAAAAAAATGTGTCTGTGTTCGATGTTTCATCCTGTTGAGGATGTGATTTGGACAAATCTTCCCCCCTTGTTTTCTAATAAAACGCGAACCTTTGAAGCCGTTTCCTTCTTTTTTTTTAAGTAATTCAAAAGACTCCTTCCACTTTTTTTCCCTCCCTCTCTCCAGTAACGGTTGTGTGGGTGTCCTGCTGCTTATTGACCTTTTTTTTAAAGCGTGCTCAGGCCGTTTCCTGAGCACAGTGGTTAGTCCTATCTGAGCAGCCAGCCATTATCATCTCCATCAGGCTGGATGAGGGAACAAAAGACCCCGGCTTAACTGGATGAGTCAGACTTTAAGACCGCAGCTGTGAGACACCAGCAGAGTTACTTAGCATATCTGTAACATTAAGTTAGAATAATCAATAAAGAAAATTATCATAGAAAAAGCTTGGACCCCCCCCCACCACCACCACCACCCCCCACCCCCCCAACTCTGAGGTCCTGTTTAAAAGGAGCCTGTGTTTTCGCCATCCAAGCAGTGGACCATGATTTAACACAAAAGTCAGATCAGAGGTGGTCAAGAACAATTTATTGCCCGACTGATTCTTGTCCAGAGCAATTTCCAAATTAAATTTGATTAAAGGCAGCTCGTCTCCATTAATGTGATGTACTGTGCTGGATGTAACACGGGTTGATTTTCTCCCTCCGTGGCGCTCGAGGCTCATCAGAGGTGTCACTGGTCACACCGGGTGCAACGAGCCGACCCAAGTAAACATGCCCGACTGATTTTGTTAGTTTGAATGTGAAACAAACAGAAACCCGTACTGAGCGGCGAAACTGAAAATGGTTTCCAAGTAATCTGAAGTTATCAATTTCCAGGAAGTAAGCATGGGATTGTTTGAATGTGAGATTAAAAACTCGGCACATAATGAAAAACTTTTTTCTTTTTTTTCTTTTTTAAATGCCGACGGTAAAACCTCAAAAATGAAAAACGATGCGCGGCAGGAAGTTTGTGGAAATTGATTCGGTGCACATTAACCTCGCTTGCCCTCAACTCGCATTAGGATTCAAATCTGCCAAATGAAGTGCCAATCTTAAATGTGCGTCGGGGATTCGACAGTCATTATTAAAGCTCTGGTAATCGTCGGGTGTGGTACAAACGGGCAGGGTGCATTCACGCACGTCTCGGTTTCACCGTTGCATCGCTGCTCCTACCTGCCACATCCTGCTCTCGTGAAATTCACGTGTTTGATTATTTTTGGTGCATTAGCACGCTTTAAGTGCACTTCTGCTGGTGTGTTCACTGCTGGCGCTACCGCAGCTCGTTTGATCATGCAGGCTTTATTAGATCGGTGCAGCTGGTGAGCCCCTCCAGTGAAGTCCATCAATGTGCAGGTCCTCATCACCCACTATTGAGACACTTGCATTATTCATATCCTGGCAACAATGAACGTACGGCTGGAAAGTTATTTATTTTAAAAGGGGCTTTGGGGTTATTATAAATGCAATGAGTTGGACCGAAACCACCATCAGAGATAATGTTTGGTATGAGATGTGACCATAAGCATGAGTGAGACAACAGTTCTTTTCAACCAGTTAATTATGTATGCCATCACCGTCTCTGAAAAAAT
Organism: Blennius ocellaris; assembly: GCF_963422515.1. NCBI lineage: Eukaryota > Metazoa > Chordata > Actinopteri > Blenniiformes > Blenniidae > Blennius > Blennius ocellaris. Next base: position 22,869,389 of record NC_137663.1, read on the forward strand.
TCATTTTGAATTACTGACGTAATGCTGGAGTGCTCAGTCTCAATACACCATCTAGTGGAATTCAGTGGTATTACCAGGTTAGAAGGATCGATTGAGCCAGGCTTTCATTTTGATGGATTATCGTGTGGCACAATTCACAAGCGTCTTTGTGCATGTATGGAACATCGCCGTGACTGTCGATCATCAATCTGTTCAATATTTTAAATCGTCTTTAAATGCTACAAAGAAAATGGTAGACATGCTGAACCTTTTAATGTGTGGTCCTTCTTTAACATTGAGTATTAAATCGTAATAAATGTTTCTCCTTGGAAGCTAACAATATGTCGTTTGTATTCAGCAACCAATCTTTAGAACGTTTCAGAAGCTATGTGTGTTTGAAAATATCCAGCAGCCTCACCGGTTCTTCCGTAGTGTAGTGAAAATACAGATTTTTTAATTTGCGGTTAAAAAAAAAGGCTATTGATCACTAAATTTCATGTTGTGAACACAGCATACATCTGGTAACAAAAAAACCCTCACATATAATGCTTCAGACATTCCCAAAGGACTGACCTCATTTACCTGAAGAGTCGATGTGTATCGATCGCTACTTCAACTGGAGAAAGCGCCTTCACATATAGTGAAGAACTCAACTTAAGGCTTCACATCTGCTTCTGTGTCCGGCGGCTGTTTGTTGGAGGCAATCTTATGTTTCATTTCTCATCATTAAAAAAAACAAAAAAAACAACCCAAAACATCAATGTGAACAGAAAGACCTCTCAGTGCTAGATTATTCTTGGCTATAAAAGCTAATGAAGCAGAAAATCTTATGCAGTAACTCATTGCTTCTGTCCCTCGAGCTTCGTTATCTGAATTTTTAGATCCTGACAATTAAATTTACACAATAAAAAAGAAAACATTTTCATTTGACGGATTTTATATTGGAAGCATCTGCATATTATTTGACTTAAATTGGCTTCCCGTGACGCTGCATTGCGGCTTGGATGTGTCTTTCATGTTGACATTCTTTATGTTGATGAGTGGAGTTACAGGTCAGGGCTGTACAGACGGGCTTTCATATAAAGGCTTTTAATTTCCCCAGTGTCACCTGGTGATTGATGACGGCGGGACGCGGAGGTGTAAAATTGTCCAAGTACACCGTCAACACGCACATCAGTCAGGTTTTGCTGATGTGCTGTCGGGGCTCGGCGGGGTCCGGGGAGGGCCAGGAGCCGCCGGCTGGAGGCTACAGCTCTGTCTTTTTTGTTTTCCGTTTCCCCTCTCTTGTCTTTTATCCGCTCCCCAGAGGTTTGGATCTGTTATGGTTGAGCTCACAAACATCTTTTGTGAACGGGACTGAAGACACAAAGCAATACCTCGCTGGCAGAACACACAGACACACACACACACACACACACACACACACACTCCTGCACATGCATTTAAAGTGTGCGTCAAGCCTCCACTGGAGGGCGCCACAGAGCCTCAAGGTGGCAGAAATTTGATGGTCAGGGGTTTTCGAAGATGTCATGATAAAAGAAACAAGCGTGGGGTGAAGGTATTTATTATGTAAATAAGGCCCAGCTTACACGACAACGTTGAAAGGTTTGTTTTGTTTTTTTTGCTCCAGAAAAGTATGGTGTTTCCATGGCAACGTTTTGAAAACAATGTCCATTTACATGGAAACGGTAGAAATACTGAAAACAATGTAGTGAGCATTTTGGGACACCAGTGGGAGCTGTTGTTTAATTTTTGTATTGAAACCACACGTAACTTATCAAACTACCAAGTCCCAGAAGAATATGGACTGGGAGTTATGCTTCTCTGGAGGCCGCCATTGTTGTTATTGTCCATCTTTTCACACATGTGCAGTCGCGGCATTTCAGAAACGTTGTGTTTTCACTCTGAGTTGTTTTTGGTGGTTCCCAGCACCGTTACTGTGAAAATGTTGTTTAAACTGGACCTCAAGCGTATTTTTTTCCAGTTGAAATGACAAAAAAAGTTATAATTAATTAATAAAATATATTTTAATGCTAAAGTAATGTACCAATCTTTGCTTCCAACAAGCACCGGAATAGCAGAATAATAGTTGTAATAACTGTTAGTTTAAACAGCTGTCGTTTCCCACCACATATGCATTTGTTTCTTTAGAAGTAGAAAAGTCTTTCCTTTTTTTTGTTGTTGTCATTTTTCCTTATCATGATTATGGGACTTCACTTACATTTTATTTGCACTCTTCTTACATTTTTGAAGTTCGATTGTTTTGCCGAGTATGTATGCATTGGAACATAATTGCAGATCAACGAGTATCGGGATTATGTTAAATTTGCAATGATTTATGCAGCCTTAACATCAAGCCCAGTTTTTAATCCAGAAATGGCTGCTTGCTGTGTGAGACAAAACATGTGCCGTTCAGCACGAGAGGTGTGTCATGTGGCTTCACCTCCGCGAATTTTAAAAAGCCCTGGCACAAACGGGAAAGCCGGCTGAATTATAAACATGTCGAGTCATGTTGCGACGCTGTCACACACTCATGTGCAAATTTTCTAATTACCACTTTGATTTGCTGCATCAGAAACACACGGAGTGATTGTAGAAGTGTGTGTGTGCGTGTGTGTGTGAGTGTGTGCATCCTGCTTCAGCAGCAGTTTGCGGAGGCTGCTTCTCTCTGCCCACACAGTGCTCACTGACTGCAGGGCATGATGTAATCCCTCTTCTCTTTATAAGAAAAAAAAAAAGTGCTGAGCAAGGCTGCAACAACTCCCGATTGAATTCTCACACTGCAGCACCAACTTTTTTTTTTTTTTCCCCTCCCTTGGCTTTATTAGTTTGCAACAGCTAGTATGAAAAATCAGGCCAAAGGATCTAAAAAAAAAAAAGAAAAAAGATAACCGCTCCACCTTTATTCCTGCTTTCTTGCCTGCTTCCACAGCAGCAGTTTCAAATGGCCGATAATCGCCTTCTTAAAAACGTCAACATTCGAACGCCGAACAAGCGTCTTCACTACGTTACTGCGTCTTGGAAGCTGTTGATAAAGTTTTATCGGAGCAGAAAGATCAATGCATTGATTTTCTTTTATATTCATTTTGCGCTTGTTATTCCCTTGAGAGATTTAAAGACGAGTTAATCTTGTGTATTTGAATACATTTGGTACGACGGGAGTCGGGCTCGCTGTGCCGTCTGGTTTGGAGACGGTAGCGCCGGAGCTTTCAGAGATGAAGATGCCGGGATTTCCGACGGGAGTGAGTGGGAGTGGCATAATTAAAAATGAACACATCAGATTACAGCTGTGGCCGGGTAGCTTAGAGATAAAGCTGAAAGAGGCTGCAGGGCGAGGTGGTGGGTGTGACGGGGTGGAGGAGGCGGGATGATGGAAGATGATCCACGGTCGCTTCTTCTTTTCTTGGTTAACACAAGAGGACAAACTGTAAGACGTCTGGTCACTTCTGACAGATTAGATTACAGAGGGCAGATCTTCTGACACCGTCCGTCCAGACGATTGACGAAACGGAACTCCAGCGCGGCCTCTGACCCGTCGGGAGAAACCATTTCACCGGTGCTCGTTCGTCTGACGTGTTGTTGCTGCAAAATATCGACAAACCTCCGTTGCCATCAGATTAAACGGCAGATTTATAAGTGGACGATAAATCTGATTAAAGCCGTTTGTACGCCTGCATTTTCTTCGTGTTTCTGCTGTTTCGATGCAAAATTTTCCAATGAACAAAAATACCAATGGAGGTGGAAAAACTTTCCAGTTTAACTTCACGTGTAAAGTTTGACGAACAACAAACAGATGGAGTTGAATTAAAGCTTTTTGAGAATGGAACTAGAATCAAGGTGACTCAACGCTCTACTTGCAGTCATGAAATGACGCCTTGAATTTCTACGTTGGTTGGCCACCGTCAGCATCTCGTTGAACCACCAGGATTCTGTTTGTGTACAGTGTCGCTGTGTGTTTTCGGCTGCAGTATTCCAGTGCAGTGACGCATCTGCCTGCCCGGTGACACACGTCTCCAGTCAAAAGACTGGATGAAATTACAGCCATTATTGTCGAGATGACAGCAGCGACCAATGTCCACTGACTCCAGCTGTGCTGCAGCTGCATGTGGAGCACGTTGAAACAGCCGGAGGAGCGTCCGTCCCACCGCGGCGGTTTTAAACGTACGTGTGAAACCGCTGACGTTTGAGCTGCCCCCGTCGTTTTGTTTAGTTCCCCCCCCCCCCCCCCCCCCTTTCACTGCTTGATCCCGTCCAAATTTTTCTCTCTACCTTCCTGCCGTGCAGCTACCGACCTGGAGAGCAGCCAAACGGGAGGAAAAAGGGAAGTGATTATACTCGTGTGTTATAAATAGGTAAGCGCTTTGCATAGCTGGCACAGCCTCTGAGTGAAACATCAAGTCAAACTCTCGGTCATCTGATGTTGAGATCCCACCCTGAAGCCAGAGCCGCGGAGCCCCTTACGGAGCGGATCCTTGTTAAACTGCAAGACTTTTGGGCTGAAGGTTGCGGAACACAAAGCCCTTCCTTTGCTTTGATTGAGGATGTTGTGTTTTGCTGTCTCAGTCGGTTGCGCGGTCGTCCTTTCAGACGTCAGGTTGCAGGTCGGAGTCCTCGTCTCCCGCCGTCCACACGTCAAAGTGTCCTTCACCCTTCATCTTTGTCAGTTCCATTAGGAGCGCTCTCATGTGGCTGCCTACCGAGGACCTTGAAAATCAATGGGGTCACTGCAGGGAAATTAATTTCCCCCCCGAGGGGATTAATAAAGTCCGATCAGTTTAGTTTAGTTCATAAGGAGGCCTTCCCTGCAGAGGGTTCTGGTTTTGGTGGTGGACGGCGCAGCGAAGGTCTGCTCTCGTTACTCGGCGCCGGCGGCTACTTTCTGTCTCGGGCTCTTCGGCTTTTTAAAAAAAAAAAGTTTCTCTAAGTCTTGTGGTATAAATAGCGCGGCTCTGTCAAACACTGTGACACCACTGCAGCAGATTATCGGCGAGCAGGAAGCGTTGGCGCTCGGTTGTCATGGCAGCCTCTGTCCTTTCCTTTTGCAAACACGGGCAACATGGGTTATTGAGAATGACAGGTGGATTTAAAGCCGTCCGTCATGCGGCCGACAGCGACGGTGACGGAAGCTGACAGTGGGCTGGGTGAGTCGGAGGCAGGGTCCGACCAGAGTTTCTTAACTTGCGCTACAGGTACGCTTTCACGTTGACCGAAATCCTTTATCCCCACAGAAATCCCACGTTTTTTCTGTCCAGTCAGGTTTTTTTTTTTCTCCCCACCAGTATAGATGAACAAGACGAATCACACACGTCACCTCAGTGTCTGACGCCGCATCCGCCAGCTGTCGGCGGCCAAAATCACATGAGAAGGTGCTGGTGTATTGATGAAATGCACTCCTCCATGTATCCCTCAGTGAAATTGCACACTAAGCTGCCTCTCAAGCCCGTCACCCCTGACCCCTCTTCAAAGGATCACATATGTTACGTGATGGTTTATTCATGTAGCTACAAATGACATGATCCTCACTTCAGATTTCCACTTTTCAAAAAAACAACAACAAAAGGTTCATCTTTTGTCAGACGCGTTATCTCGTGGCCCGTCACGACGCGTCGCTCACACTCACTCTCATCTTTGCTACTTGTGTTTAATATTTGGATGATACTGGCTATAGAGATCATATGGAGACGGGTGTTACAACTGGTGAAGGGATTTAAAGTTGAAACATGGAAGCGATTTTGTCTTTCAGTATGCGGAGTGAGGTTGCGGAACAGTTTGGGGGCGGAGCTAAGGCAGTGTCCGACCACCATTCAATTAAAAAAAACAATACAAAGCAATGGTGTTAGGAGGATAGGCTGTACACATGGGTGAAAGAATGGTATATTATTTAGCTATATTCCTATTTACTGGTTTGTTTTTTGTTGTTTAGTTTAGGTAATTTTTTCTTCTTGCAAAGAATATAGATATAGACTTTGTTGGTGTGTGGGGATATGTATATATACATGAACATATATAACATATATAAAATACAGGGGGACTGATGGTTGAGGTGTATAAGGGGTAGGATTAAATGAGATTTGGACAGCTTTGACCTCATTGATTCTTATTTTCTCCTTCCATTTCATTTCTTTTGCAAATCGTGTATTTCTTCCTGTTTGACGTGAAACTGCTGAGTCAGTGTGTACGGTTGATTTAAACGCTGGGCTTTTTTTGCACACAGCTGTTGTCGATTTGCTTTATGTCGTGTGTGTTTGTATGCGTCAGTGTGCGTTCGAGAGATTTCAGGCCGTTCCTTATTAACTGGAGCCTCATTGATGCGACTCCAGCGACACGCAGCAGAGCCTCGGAGTAATTGTGTGTTGTGTGAATGACAGTGAGAGTGCTTGCGTTTTCTCTTGGGCTGCACTAATTTCCCTGAGCATTTCGTTGAAACGCAAGGCAACTTCAAAGTAGCAGAGAGAAAGCGAGAGAGAGAGAGAGAGAGTGTTGTCCTGATCAGTGGAAGGAATAAAAAATCAACCCAGAAATGCTTGTTGTTGTTGTTTTTTTCTCTCCCCATGGTGTATTTACAGCTTTTGAATTGTTGTTTCTGTTGTTAATGGCGAACAGCACAAGCCAAATGTTTTAGTGGTGCTGTCAAAATAGGATTTTATGTACATATGTGGCTCTTTGCTCTCCCAGGATGACCTTTTGAAAGAGAAACCTTTAAAAAAAAAAAAGACATTTCCAGGCACATACGTTCTGTGTAGACTTGTGGAAGTACTGGTATTGTTGTTATTTCCTGCTGGCATTAACGATCCAATAGAAACACTGAGGTGCCTCGGTGATATTGTCTATTCGTCGTGTAGAATCGTGACGGGTGTCTCGTACCCGTTTCCTCTTTTCGATTACAGCTAAAGCCAGTTTAATAGCGGGGGGGAAAAAAATCCAAACTGTGAATTCAAACAGTTCCATAAATAGCCGAGCACAGTTTGCTTCCCATTTCATATGCTTTCTGGATTCTGGAGTGGAAGCTTGCAGCGACATGGTAATTCAAATGCTGCACTAATCCGCAGCAGGCTTCTCTGCGTCGGCTTGTTGCCTCCAGTGTGACGTTTGAACGGATCTCTCTCCGTCTTGCGGCTCCAACTGCAGCACATCTCAACCAGAAACCCCATTTTTTATTTTTTTCCCCCCCCTGCAAACTGCTCATAAAGTATGCATCATTCGTGCATCTATCCTCCACACATAAGACGTCTTGACGGTGTTGAACCGTGACCCAGTGAAAGGTCGCCCATACTGTCCAGCTGGGAAGTGACGCGGCGACATACTGTAAATGCTCTTTGTGTGTGTTTGGTGCTTCCTCCTCGTCAGTGGGCGTGCTTGAATACAACATTGTTTCCTGGATTTCAATGACTGCTTTTTTTTTTTTTAAACAAGTGGAAGTGTTCACCACCACCGGACCGTCTCTCTCGTATATAGTAAGCCTCCCTGTTAAGCGTTGTTTGAGTTCGAGTCGAAGGACTCGACATGGACGCTCGCCGGTGAGCAAGCGACCTCATCCCAGACTGAACTCGGCTGCCCGGCCGGCCCCACTCATGGCGTTCTTCTTCGAGGCGGTTTGTTCCATTCGGTCCCACTTCGTGAGCGGTGAGTCGGGGGTCGACCTGTGCTTGTGTGTGCAGGCATGTGGGTCAGTGCCGCGTCTGCGTTCGCCGCGGTGTAGCATCACGGCCAAAGCCTATCGATTTCTTGATCAGCTTCCAATTCTGCGCGCCGGCCCTCGTGTGTCACGTTGAACTTGCCCGTGTGCCACGAGCGGAGGCGGGCCGCTCCGTCGAGCACCGAGCGCAGGTTCTTATTGATGAATTGATTGATTTTTTTGTGTGTTTTCACACGCGGGGATTGTCGGGGTGCGTCAGTTGACTGAGGCGGCCTGTATGGGTCTGCGTGCATGCTCGGGCACGGGGAAACCTTTTCATTCAGTGCTTCTAACGTCAACTCGGCCTTTACATTTTTTTTTTAGCAACCTGAACTTGTTGATATAACGCTGATGGAGGAACTCGATTACAGGGTGCTGGAGTGCATTTCCTGTGCTAATTGGGTTGTTTTTTTTGCGCTGTGTTGATTAATGTCAAATGAAAATGCAGCTTTTTTTTAAAAATTCATCACAGTTTCTATATTTAAATTTCCAATGCGTTTGTGAAGCGTCGTTCACATACTGACTTATCGAGACAAAACTGAACATTTACCTCAGAGAGTTCGAAAACCAATTTCCTGTTCTGAATTTCCCACCCGAAGGTCTTATTGTGAAGTTGCTCAGCTGTAAACAAATAAAACCTGTCAGGCTGGTTCCTCCTGACGGTGCTTCTGTTGTTTACTCAGTCCAAAAAGGTTGCACTTAAATGACCCATTGTGTGACCTCTGTCTTATTTATGTTTAACTTAAAGAAAAAAACCCAATACGTATCGTTCTCTGTGTGTGTGGTTTCATTACAAAATCAAACAGTCGCACCACTTTCAGCATTTCTGCTGTTTTCGAGGAAATGGACATCCTTGCCCATTTCGACGTGAAACTTCCAGTGTGGCTTTACTAATATCTAAATTATTGCAGCGTCACTGGCGGGTTTACCAGAGCTCCTTCTGCTGACGAGCTGCGTGGAGATGCTGATTTGATTTTCCCGTCCACTCTGCAATAGCTTCTCGAGACTTTTATTAGCGCGCGTCTCATTAGCTGGCCTGATCTGAACCCTGCAGAAATTGTCTGCCGTCGTCGAGGTGAAGATGAGAGATAATCAGAGCTGGAGTGCTGATGAGCTGCTCACAAAGCAACCTGGGCTCCGTAGCACCACAGCCGCCAGTGCATTAAAAAAGACAAACACATTTTCTGGTTTGAAGTTGCACAGGTTCCATTTTTGACCGATCTCAAAGTGCTTGTGACTCATTGTGCTGAAATCAATGGTCTGGAAGATCCTGCATGGAGCTCAAATACATAGGTCTCAGCCTTTAAACATGGCGAGGTGTGTGACGGGCTGTCCTTGTAAACAGCTGCACTATGAAAGTACAAAACACGAATATTCTTGCAACACAAAACCAATGATGATGCAAATTAGAACAGAAAGGACTGATGTATTTGTATATATGAGTAATGAATCTGAAACGTATAACATTTTTTCCAGATGCACTTGTATATTATGACAACGCTGCACTTGTTATTCAGCATTTGTTGTTTCACGTGTTTCTTCTCTCTCCCGCTGATTTGTATTAATTTGACTAATCAGAAATGACGAGTACAAATGATGAGCGCTCACGTGGCAGATTGCTCGCCGAGTGAGTCACACGAACAGAAAGTGACTCCGACGACTCGTGTCCTTCAAACTTGGTCGAAGCTCCACGAGTCGGCCACGTGTGGAGAATTACATTTCAGCATCCACGCATGCTTTTCAGCGTTATGAAATCGAGTGATTAATTGGGAGTTTTTTTTAGGGTTCCCACCTCAGCGGATTATGGACAAATAGCCTGACAGGAGTTCCAGGAGGTGCAACGTAGAATCCGAGGGCAGAGCAGATGGGGTGAGACGGAGGAGATAGACAAACACTCTCAGGCCTCCTTATTGGAGGAGCAGATCTTCTCTCTGCGGTGTGATCGCGCCACAGTTGGAGCCGGACAAATCCTTTCAGCCCCATCCGTCTCCACCTTATTGCCTCGTGTTTTTTTTTCCTTTTTTTTTTGCTTGTGTTTTCCCACATCACATCAGCATAATCAGTGTTTTCTCTACACGCTTCATAAAGTCAAACCCAAACCATTTGTCAGCCTTTTTCTTTTTTTTTTTTTTGCCCCTCAGCTACAAAATAAACCATATGGCGACTGCTACTCTCCACGCTCCACACACACGCACTTACATGCGGCGAGCAGATGGAGGCTGTGTTTTGACTGACAGGTTGGCAGGACAGTGGCGGAGGTAGTCGGCGCCCAGCAGCAGGGAGTCGGTGGTGTGTGGCGGTCCCGTGTGGGAACCGACCCCTTGCTTTTCACTGTCCTCTCACTTCTCATTGGAGCCTCGTTAGTCTCGTCTGGTAGCCGTCACACCGACAACAACACTTTCTCCGGCGTTGTTTGTGGTGGAATCAGAGAGGAGAACTTCTAAAGGGGGGGGGGGGGCGATTGACCTCGGTGTGGGAAGACGGGCACGCCCACACGCCTCCCACGGAACGACATAACTCGTCTCCTCAAGCAGTCGGTTCTGCTTTTTGCTCTCTTTTAGTGATGCACTTCTTCTATTACGAATTCATTAAAGGGACAAACCCAATCATATCGGGTAGATCTGACCCAGAATGTAAGGTTGTAGTGTGTGAAAGTTAAATGTGACACTTGTTGCATATAACGTTGAAAAGGGATCGAGGTGCTTCACTGTCGGTTCTGATCATCTCATTCAAATGTGATGCCTTTTTGTTTTTTTTATTACTATCATGCGTGCAATCCATTTTGCGTGAATTTCCATAAAACAAACTTCTCTACAATGTCCAACCTTTTGAAATCCATTTTAGACCCTTTTTTAGTTTCGAACGACAAGATTTTAAAGACAGTTTTATCTTAAAAAAAAACAACAACATTCTATCCCTGTGTCATATTTAGTTTCCTAAAAGCATGAATGGGCTAAATGCTATTCCTCCTCTGTGATTGTCGAAATTATAATTTCAAGAGGATTTTTAAACTTTTGAGGTTCCTGCTTTTGTAAGTTGGTGAAAGTGAGTGGAACCGCTGGTGTTTAGTTCGACCGTAATGTTGTGGCAAACCAGACATAAACACAATCTGAGTGTCCCAAACAAAAAAAGGTTTTGGGAACCATTGATCTATATTGAGTATGTCTAACATATTTTATTTCAGGGGCCACATACGGCCCAATTTTATCTTGAGCTGAATGGACCAGTAAAATTATGATGCAATAACCTTTAAATTTCAACTTTACAGTTTACCTTTGTCGTGTCGCAGAGTATACGTGATAAAAATGTCTATATTTTTGCAAAAAAAATGAACAATTACTACAGAAAATGACTATGATCTCAACATAAAGCCAAATTTAATGAAACCTGGTGCAAAATGATCCCTGATCACGTTTTGTTGGTGTTTGCTCTTCTCTTCCTTTACTTCAAATAATTCCGCCGTTTTGTTTTTTTAAACAAATGCTTGGTTTCATTCCTGTGTACCAAGAAAGGATTCAATAAATGATTGTAATATGATATATTTTTCTCTGCCAGGTTATCACCATTAGTGATTTTCCAGGCAACCGACATTAAAAAAAAAAAAAAAAAAAAAAGTAATATTGTTTTTATTTGACACTGGGCTTTCTTATCTCCCCCGGCTTTTTTGTTATTCTGCTGTAAATGCAAGGGCGAGGGTCATCTCCGAGTCAGCGCTGTTCCCTTCCACTGGATCTGTCACTGCCGCTCAGGCCTGAGCGCCAGCGTTGTCACAGGACATGAAACTCGACCTCGGTGCAGACACCGAGCTGGAAATGTGAAATACCGACACTCTGAGACACAGAGTGAGACACTTCTTAAAATGTTTGCCACTTTAAAGCACTCGGAGGTTCGGATTCTGGGCACAAAGGATTCACATATTGTGCATTTGGGTCGGCTGTGGCTTTTCTTTTCTCAGCTTTTGACGCCACCGAGCTTCACAGCGGCGGCGGAAGGCTGTGGTTATTGTCGTTTCACCTATTGTCGTATCTATAGCAACAACTGTTTCAACTGTTGGTTGAAAAGATAAAGCCTGAGCATTTCTTTAATTTGGTTGCAGTTATTTCTCATCGTGCACTTAGGAGGCACTTCTCTGCAGATTCATTCATAAAGAACCGCCTTGGTTATTGCAGTCAAATGCTAATCTGCCTCTCTCTCTCTCTCTCTCTCTCCTCTCTCCTCTCTCCTCTCTCCTCTCTCCTCTCTCCTCTCTCCCTCCTCTCTCCTCTCTCCCTCCTCTCTCCTCTCTCCTCTCTCCTCTCTCCTCTCTCCTCTCTCCTCTCTCCTCTCTCCCTCCTCTCTCCTCTCTCCCTCCTCTCTCCTCTCTCCTCTCTCCTCTCTCCTCTCTCCTCTCTCCTCTCTCCTCTCTCCTCTCTCCTCTCTCTCTCCTCTCTCCTCTCTCCTCTCTCTCTCCTCTCTTCCTCCGTCACCGTCTTCCTCCCCTCCCCTCCCCTCACCCGTCCTCCAGACTTCAACTATAACACAGATGGCTACGAGGGGGACGGCGCAGAAGACGGCAAGTCTCAGGACGGCTCGGAGACGCTGCCCTACATAGATGAATCGCCCACCATGTCGCCCCAGCTGTGCGCGCCCCAGGGGCCTGACGGAGAGACCGTCTCCCCCACGCCGCCGGATGGGCTGCCTCCTGGGGTAAGAGCACGCGGACAGGGGAAGGTACAGTCGAGAAAGCAGCCGGCTTCGCTTCGACCTGTGCAGACTTACTCGACGGTGCGATGATGCGACAGATGGGGGAGGAATGTGGAATCTAAAAGATTGCATGGGGTGTTTGTGATCAGATGGCGGATGAATGATTCTGGTCCCTCAGGTGGAAATTATCCAGAGGTGTTTGAATTTGCGCCTCTCAAACCTCCCTGGTCTTGAATGTAGAATATACTGTATGAAAGTAATTCGACTTTATCAGTTGCCGTCTGGAAGGTCCCTCCTGAAAAAGATTCCAATTTCCTTCGTGTCTTCTGTGTTACTCAATATTAATACGTTTATTTAAAGGTGAGAAATATCCAAAACGTGCATGTTGATTAGGCCCCGCTTACGTGACACTGTTTTCAGGGAGAAGCACAAAACTTTCATTGTGTTTTCGGTGTGTTTGCGTGATGAACGGCGGTCAAACACAATGGAAAAAAGTCAAAGTTGCTCACCCCTGCCCCGAGCTGTGCAACACAACTCTTTACAATGTTATGGATCAGATATATGCAGGAACTATGACTTCAGCCTCCATTGAATCACAGGCAATACTGCAATAGTATATATCAGGGGAGCTTCTACTACATTGCACCTCACAAGATTTTATTAAGAAATTACCAAATGAAAAAAAGATTTTTTCTTTTGGTTCTAGTCGGATCTCTCCATGTGAAATGTTCATTAAGTTTTAATAAAGTTGACATAAAATCATTCTCACTACGGATTTGCATTAAAGCTTCCATTACAGTTTTATTACTTACAAATAGTCTCCCCATATGTGTGTTTTAGTATAAAATTTAAAAAGATGTCTTGCCCTTAAAATTCTTTTGAAATAGCATCTCCCAGACCTCCAGAGGTTCCCTGCTGTTGCAGCAACCCCTGGATTCATCTGGTCTCTTAATATATTCCAGCAAAAGCAGATATACTCTGAGCTTCTTTTTTTTTCTTTTCCCCCTGCTTGGTTAGCTTCACTTGAACTGATTTTCCTCCAGTATCATGTGTCTTTACCGGACTGCCAGTTTGTCTGGTGCTGAAGTGAGCCCGCCGGATGTAGACCCCCCCTGTAATTGTTAACGATTAGCCACAATAGCTGCAGCCCCTGCAGCACACTGCAGGTGGTGCGTTCACAGCAGCAGGAAATGACCACTGACCCAGATGGGTTTTTGTTGCCACCAGCATCAATCTGCCAGCCTGAATGTAAAAGGGGGAGGTATGTTGGCGGGTGCATTTGATTGTTGTCCTGATCTGTCTTTGGATTATCAGTTTATTACCGTGCATCTCCTGTCCGCCATGATTCCAGAGCGATGGCACGTTGGCCTGTTTGTGTTTCAAAAGCCATTATCTGTGGAGCGTCACTCGTTTGTCCCCGACTTCCAGCATCGAGATGATCGGACGCGAAGGCTCTCAGACCGCGGAGTCCGTTTGTCTGCGTGTGTCAGCATCCAATCGCACGTTCCTCATCCCCACCCCCCCTTCATATCAGCGTCATGGAGGTTGGCTGGAGGGCCGTGGTGTGGGTGTGCAGTGGGTGCTTCAGCACCGTGGGGGGGCCTGCATGGGGGGGGGGGGGGGGGGGGGGGGGGTGTTCACTTGAATTTGCGAGCTGAAAGAGAGACGGAGGCTGGCAGAACCTTCACAATCACTGTTTCAGCAGTTAAAGCGACCAGAGAGGTCGTGAATGTCTGACGGGAGCCTCAAACAGGAGTCTTTTCTTTGTTATTCATCCTGGGGGGGAAGAAAAAATATTTCTTTCACATTATTTTATTTATCTCTGTTATAAAAAAAAAAAAAAATCTAATTATTATAGTACAGTATTGCTGATTTTCCTGTCATCCAGGTAATTTATAGACTATTCAGTCTGAGCTGGGGTCAGTGTTTATTAATGAGAATGTGTCTCCATCTAGTGGCTAAATGAGGGAACAAAAAATTGACTGGGCGAGAAAAAAATTTAAATTTCATTCTAGTTATACTTTAAAAGTCATGAAGGCATCTGGACATTTTAAAGTTGATTCATATCTCAAATTAAAAGTCTTCAATTCAGATTAATTTATGATACGAAGGTTAAAAATACAAGATTAAAAAGTTCGGGAGGAAGTGCAAGGGGTCTTAAATAAACACATTATAATTTGAAATATGATTGCGGGGACATTTTAATACAGAAACATCGTTATTTAATCTATTGTGTGAAGTGTTTGTTTATGGTTAACATGGTTTCAATCCTCTTACTATCAAGAAACATCTAGTACTTTCTGTATCAGCTGAAAAGTAGATAAAATAGGTTTTGAGTGCTGATGATCTCTACTCTTTGTAGTGTGGACATATTTTATGTACATTTATCATATAGTTCTTGTCGTGCATCCATTTATCTCTCTTCTGCTGTCAGATATGTAATTTGTGTAACAATCCAGTATCATTAAAACACATCATGGACATACTTCCATACGTATGACTTCTATGGTGACCACTAACTGGCAGTGATGCACCACAAAGTACTTTATACTGCTCTTCCAAGTGACGTAGATTGCTAATAAGAAAAAAAAAAAGACAGCCATTCACATTTCTCTTCATTGTGAGCTCTGGTTACATAACATGTGTTGTTATAACGCACTTTGTTATCCTGGTTTTGAGAAGTGCTCCATAACTTGCCGTGATACAACAAGTATGTCTGAACCAGAGTATTTAGAGAACAAAGTACACAGTGTGAGATCCCGGCTATCATTGGCCGACATCCTGAGATTCTATTCTATTTTTTTATTGTCTATAAATAAAAAGCTAGAAACTTTTTCAAAAATCACACATCAAATCAACATTAAGCTGAATTTCTTTCCCGTCTCTTTTGGCGAAAAGAGGTTCAATTAACTTCGTTCTGCTCGACCCAGTCTGCCCACATTTCCACACGCAACTGTATAGTGAGCGTCTCTGTCCCGACGCTCTGAGTCAGACGCCGTGAAAGACTCTTTGTGGAGGATTCCCGTCTGCCTCGTGGACCGCTGCTCTCCTCACCCTCTCGTAAACTCGGCTCTTTTTTCCGCTGAGCTGGCAGAAGCGCTTCATCCACTGACACCTCCACGCCAAGATGCTCTCCTCAAGCATATGCATGCACAGAAGCTGAATAATAATTTTTTTTTTTTTTTTACACATCAATGTCAGGTCCAACAACACTGTATTCAAAGTTTATTGCCCCGAACGCAGCCTTGATCCTGAATTTCAGCCAGTCTAAAAGTCCTTCTATTGAGCTCCACTGAGAACAGGCCGTTTCTGTGTCTGTACCTTTAAATGCTAATAAGCTGCATCTGTTAGCCGAGTGTTTGTGGGTTGGGGAAAAAAAATCCACCCCCCCCTCATAATTTTTTGAGGGCAGAGCTCATCCATCTGTGGGAGGGTCAAAGTGAGTATCCATTACGAGAGGGAGTGGTTATTTCCCCGAATGATGTCATGAAGGGAAGAGTTTTGGTTTTCCTGTATGAGCACACGTTTGCTAAAAGTGGAGCGTGTGAGTGAGGGACATGACGCCGGGGACCTCATGCACACATGTTATTGTTAGAAAACAGTTAGAAAATGAAATTAACACAATATGGTACCTTTTAAAAGTTGATTTTCGGTTGATTTTCAAAGCACAGTTTCCATTTTTTGTTTGTTTTTCCCCCTCGTTTTTTTTTTAGTGGCGCTGTTCTTTAAGTCTGGAATTATGATCCTTTTAGACCACCCCATCTGCTCATATTAGTGGCTTTGTAATGGTGGTGACCTAGAAATACAAGCCACAAGCCTCAATGTTCTGCTGTTTTTATCTTCCCGACACTCCTACAAGACCTTGGCTTGTAAAGTCAGTTTGACCTACATAATGTTCACTAGAAAGTGGGGTGGGTGGCACTTTCTGGTCATTCATAAATACAAACTCCAAAGGAGAATCATCTTTTTATTTTGTGCTTTATTTCGTTCTAGTTTGCAGGATTATTGATTATGCATCTGTGCAATTGTTTTTTTGGGGGTTTTTTTCAAGCATTATTTCTCACAGTTAGCTCTGAAACTCCATGCCCACTGAACTATGTGACCTGTAATCAGAATCAGCCGCACATTAGCCGGTCCCAGCACCACATCCAGGGCTCGCGGATCAATAAAGGCACAATGGCCAGAGGGGGAGCAGGAGGAGAGGAATCGGCTGCGTCGCACGCACCGATGAAACAAAGAGGGAAAACGGCGTGTTTGCAAGACGAGGAAATGACTTTTGACTGGAGGGAATCTAAGAAAGAAGTGAAGAAGTAATTAAAAAAAAAAAAAAAAAGGGTGAAGCAGGCTCTCTCTCTCTCTCTCTTTCTCTCTCTCTCTCTCTCTCTCTCTCTCTCTCTCTGACACGCACAGAAAGAAACGGCCCGTTGTAGCCGTCCAGGAAGTGGCTGGATGGGGAGCATGTGTTGTGAGGGGAGGGGCGGATGTGAGCGAGAAGAGGGCAGGCCTCATCGACCGAGGTGGAGCAGCGGCTCGCGTACACAAAACACCAGGAAGCCCGGCAGAGGAAGGGGGTGGGGTTGCGTAGGCGGGGTCCTCTCTCTCTCTCTCTCTCTCTCCCTCTCTCCCTCCTTCTCCTTCTTTACCTCTCTGTCTGCGTCCAGACGACTTTGCTCTGAGGGGGGAAAAAAAAAAACACTAATGTGTCCAGGCAGGCCCTGAAAGAAGGGGCACCGGAGGCCGAGAGGGGAGAGCGGGAGGTGAAAGAGAGGAGAGAGAGAGAGAGAGAGAGAGAGACAGACAGGACCATGGAGGAGGAAGAGGAGGAGGTGCTGTGCTACTTGGACAGGGTGCTGGAGGAAGAGGAGGAGGTGTTTGAATACGGAGATGGGGAGCTGGAGCCCATCAGTCCGACACTTAGACAGTTCAAGGTGAGGCAGGGGGGCCGGGCAGCTGGATGCAGGGAACACACACACACACACACACACACACACACACACACTGGATTTTGCCATAGAAAGCAATGCAAAACTTGAGTTGCGGCGCCACAATGTGCTCCTTTGCTGCAAAAGTGTGTGTGTCTGTGTGATGAGGCAGCGACTTTCAAGCATGTCTTTCCTCACCCCTCTATTGTTATTATTTTTTTCAAACACTCTCGTGCTGACTTGCAGCGGCGTGTGCTCCTCCCATTAGATGATTTGACACGATGCAGGGCTGCCTCGCTGCCTCGCCGCCGTCGTTCCCGGCCACTCGTGGCTCCGGCTCTGTTCTCACCGGGAGCGAGAGCAGAGAGGACGCAGCCTCTCGCTGGACGCTCGGACTCTGAGGAGCAGGTTGCTGTGGAAAATAATCCCCTCGCAGCACTCATGCCTTCCTCATCTCACCACACAGTAGCTCTTTGTACAGCTGTGGGAAAATATTCTTTCTTTTTTTTTTTTTCCCTTTTCCGTCTGGTCGCGACATATTTGTGAGTGAAAAGGGGCCGAGCACATCTTTAACGCTTTGTCGTTCAAGCGGTCGTTCCTGGAGTCGCATCCCAAACGGAGAAACACCTATTAGATCTTTTAGTTTTATCACACACACACACACACACACACACACTAAAAAAAAAGTTGTCAGGAGGTGTTCTGGATAAATGGGGAGGCAGCAACGCTTTGCTTATCAAAGACATTTCGGTTTCAAAAGAAGCGTGGATTTATTTTCGGCTTCCGTTTTGAGGAAATACCAGAGGGAGGTTTCATCTCAGCCATGTGCAGTTTAAGTACTTAAATGAACTGACTGTCATGAAAATGAAACCTGAGAGAGGTCCAAGATGAACGCATTCCTTCCAGTAATCGCAGGAGTCACGTATTTATCTCTGTTGTGTGTAAAACTTCAAAACAAAATGCAACATATTACAACACGGTACAATCTAATGTGGAAACTTAGGATTATTTACAGTAATGTACGTAGATCAGTTTTGGACTTTCTTGTGTCGAGTTTGCCTGTCCTTCCTGTGCATGTGTGGCTTTTCTCTGGTTTCCTCCGAAACATGCGTTTGGGGTTAAATGGTGACTCTGGCATTTTTGTGCCTTCAAGTTACTCTCATTGAAAAAAAAGAGTTGCGACACAATCGGATCATTTACAGCACAACCTGTTCCACCATCAGATACAGTACAGTTTAATACGACAATTCAGTGACACGTTATGCAGTGCAGTGTTTTACAGAATGACACAATATTTTATGGTTTGATAGTTTTGGTAAATGATTATTTGCACCACAACCGCTTTCATTTGGACACAAACTTTCACAACACGACTTCAATTCAGGGCCGAACTGGAAAGAGATGAGGGGTGACAGACGGAAATAATCTCTTATAAAATCATGATCCGCAAATATACAATTGCCTCACTCTCAATTCTCTGCGAACACGCCTCATGTGCTGCTTTAAATTCACCTGGTGTGTGTGTGTGTGTGTGTGTGTGTGTGTGTGTAGTACAACCGCTGTTAAACACCGAACCCTGATCCCGCGGGACGGCAACCGGTTGGCGGGAGGCGGATGCCAGACGTGATCGGGTTAAAGCGATGAGGTCATGGCTCCCTCCTTCTCTTATCGGGCTCTGCTGGTGTGCCGATATCATAATAAGGACCTGGCCGTGTTAATAATTAATCTTTTCTTCCTTGCCCTCGGCGCCGTTCTTTTGGCCTCACTTGAAGTCGACCTGACACACTCGCTCGTCACTTTCTCCAGCTGTTCGTCCGCCGACACGTGTGTCATTCTATTTACAGTACAGCATACGGACACCGATCATTCGTCCATGTTGCACGTAGGATTATAGCATTCACACCCTCGCACACTGTTTTGTCCAGTGTGTCTCATCCTGACTTTTTTTTATAACGAGCACTTATGATTATAAAATCCTATGATGTAACCAGGCGACACGGTGTTGTTGGGGTTGACGCTCCTCTCTCACAGGCCGGCTTGAGAGTTTTTTTTTTGTTTTTGTAAAGTTTGGATGTTTTCCTTGTGGGTGGTCTCCGGGTATCTCAGTACCTCCCTCAGTCCAAAAACATGCATTTGAGGATAATTGGCATCTCTAGATTTGCCTGTAGGTGTGATTGTGTGTCTCTCTGTTTGTCCCTGTGATGGACCGGTGTCCTGTTCAGGGAGCGCACACACACACACACACACACACACACACACACACACACACACACACACACACACACACACACACACACACACACACACACACCTTCACCCACTTGATTGATGGATAATTCAACCAGGATATTTGGATGATTTGCTCACAGCGTGTTCATAAGTGAGACAAAAGCAGGAAAACAAGCATCCATTCTCTTTAAGTCAAACGTTAAATAAGCAAAGAGTGGTACAGAAAAAAAAACCTTATGAACTGGTAATTTATTGAAACGATGACCGACATTACATGTTTCTGTCTCTGCTAAAGCACACCCCCTTTACTAAGAGGTCTGTTACTGCTTGATGCCACAAAATAAACAATATCCATAGGGTCTACATCCTGCAAAATATACATAGAAGCCAAATTAAACAATACTTCTCGGTTTAAACTTACTTAAAATTGGTGTGACTCATATTTCTAAACATTTGCATTTCACATACGTCTGTATTTTATTCACATATCAGCTGGGGAGAGTGATGAGAGCAAGATATTCCAGGAGTCAAAATCAACTCGACGATACATTTCAAGAAGTTTTATTAGGGGAGCAAAATGCCAGTAAAGTAATTCGTTTGAGCTCGACATGTATTTGCAAACCAATCTGGTAACCAATCTGGTTTTTGGGTGACACATAAACAAGTGTGTTTAAGAAGAGCATAGAGAGAGGCAGATTCTTATGAATATCGACAGATTGATGTTTTGAACGATTCTAATGTGGTTTTACATTAGCAGAGAAGCCTCAGTCAGAGGGAAGAAGGAAGAGTCTTTGAGGTTTGTCTTGGATGCTGATTCAGTTTTGACTGGTGATATGTTGAATTAGTACAATTTCCAATTTAGTGTATGGCTTAAAGGTCCTCTTTAATTACATTTGGTTTTTACCTGCACCCTATGCAATCTAAGTCACGTGTCAAATCGTGTTTGGTTTTGAATCCTTGTAACCCGTGTGATTTCTGAAAATCATACATATATTATATGTAAAAGTAGAATTCTGTCATGTTTTGCGTTCATTTGATTTTCTTCCACTTTCACGGCGTGAATTTCATTTAGGACTTCCCTCATGGTGACGTGAGGATTTAACCTCTTCATGGCAGCAGGAGGAATGAGACTTTCCATTGATAACTGAGATGTTTTCTGATGAGCTGCTGTGTGTGATAATGTGGTAATGTTTTTATCCTGCAGGGAGACATGGAGAAAGGCCTGGAGATGAAGAAGCTGGTGCTGTCCGGCTTCCTGGCCAGCGAGGAGATCTACATCAACCAACTGGAGGCCCTGCTGCTGGTGAGACGCCACGACTCTACACCAAACTACAGGGGGGAAAAAAAGAAAAAAGAAAGAAACTTGGGCATGCTGCTGCTCGCTCGCTATTGCAGGACAACGTGAACTTTAACACTGCAGTTGGTGATCATGCTGAAAGCAGGCCACAGCCTCTGCCGCTTCCTGAAACACAAACGTAACATGCTTCCTCATTTAAAGTCACCATGTCATATCCTGCCGCCCTCGGCCGCACCGCGCGTGGTTCTGAGTTCACTCTGTCACGTCCAGTCGCACTCTAAACCTCCACCCAGAAGCTCGAGCTTATTTTCGTATAAATAGTTGAGAATTTCCCAGAATTTCTTCTCATTTTGCTTCGACATTCATTCCACATCCATTTATCTGACAATGCTGTTGATTGGTTTCACCCGCTGATATTTAAATGAAATATATTTTAACATACCGGTTTATCTAAAATGTGTCAAATCCTGTCACTACAAGTTCTTTTGCCATATAATATAAAGTCAGTAGTTTCAAACAGGTTTCTCATTTAGATATTTTTGTATTTTCTAGATGCTTTATTTTTTTCATTTTTATGACTTATGAGCTGAAACGACAACACAAAAAGTTCAAAGTGCTTTAGTTTATGGGTAATAAATGTCAAGTAAATCAACAGTTGACAGTTTCAATGTCAATTGCATAAAGAAAAAAATGAACTTTTCCATTGTATTGAAATGTCCCGAAGAGGACAGATGTTTGAGCCTGTCTTTGAAACAGCCGCTTAATAAAGGTGATGTTTGTCAAACAAAAGACACATTTTGTATTTTTTTGTAATAGTTTTTTTGAAAAACTGAGCAGTGACCTGAAACGTCTTGAGAACAAAACGCTGCGGGTTTCGCCACCGCATTATTCGACATTAGCTTTGAGATTATTAAAACCCGGCCTGCGAGTGACAGTTGAATTCGGTCTTATTAAAACCTTTAACTTTCAGGCTCTGCAGTCCTCGATGCTTATCGGAGCGAGTGCCGTCATCGTGCCAAGATCTGAGGCGCTCTCAAAGGTCTTTTAAAAGAAAGCCTGTCAATGCCTGAAGGATTTTGAAAGATCTGCGAGTGGTGTGGGTTTCAAACACCTCACGACCTCAGCAAACCCTCCAACAGCAGCCGTGATTAATCCCTGATATGAAACCTGCTATCTGCAGGTATATATATATATATCTATACTCTGATATATGCTGCTGGCCCACGCCGACTGGAGAACGATTCCATCATTTCATTTTGGGAACATTGCTCTGGTGCTGGAACATTAGCGACAACTTTGCTGACGATCGCAGATCATGATCACCATCTCCCCTCGTTTATTGAGACGATACAAGTCGGAGGTTTCGAGATGGAACGTTCATTTGAAATATGTACGCGTGCAAAAAAGTCACACTTTTTGCTGCACGTATTAAAAAATAAAAATTCCAGTGATGGGAGTTCGCCTGTTTGTGAAAAAAAAGGACACAGAGGGTGGTTTGTAGTGGGTAATACAAATGTGTATTTATGTTGCTTCCATAATTACATCCTGTGATGCATCCAGCATTGTGGAAAGACAAATACGTGAGGAGGATGGAAAGTGACCGGGGAAACATGTTTGCAGTTTCATTTCGCTGTGCAAACGCATTATTTAAAGCAGGAGATGAAGACTGTGTGTTTGTGTGCGTACACACACGTACACATTATTAAGAGTGTGCGAGAGAGAAAAAGATGGATGAATACATAAAATCCAAGTCCCTTAAAAGTTTGTCTGCAATCGTCGTCGCACTGACTCATCATTAGCCCCGGAGAGCTGACGTGAAAGCCTCCATGTATTTTTCGCTGTAATCAAACGTCTCCCCGGCCTCGTCCGTCACCCGCTGTGACGACGACACTCGTCTCTATGATTAACCGCGTTGGCGTGGAAACCGCCTGGTCGCAAGCGTCACAGTGACAAAGAAAGTCGCCCAACTGCAGAGCAGCAAGGCCAAAATGATAGTCAACACGGTGTGACACATGGGGGGGGGGGGGGCTGTTTTTACTTTTCCTCCAAAGGCAGGCTTCTGATTGGCTGCCTTTATGGTGGGAGATTAAACTTTATTTATATATTTCAGTTGGGGGGGAAAAAAAGCACAAGCCAGGACACCCTGACAGACTCTCCATTCTCTGTGTTGACCTCCCCCCCGTCTCTCTCCGCCGTCTCCAGCCCATGCGTCCCCTGAAAGCCACGGCCACCACCTCCCAGCCCGTCCTCACCATCCAGCAGATCGAGACCATCTTCTACAAAATCCAGGACATCTTCGAGATCCACAAGGAGTTCTACGACGACCTCTTGCCCAACATCCAGCAGTGGGACGAGAAGGTCACTGTCGGCCATCTGTTCCAGAAGCTGGTGAGTGTGACGTCGACCCCCCCCCTTCCTTCCTTCCTTCCTTCCTTCCCGCCTCCCTCTTCCACCTTTCAATCATTTTTCCTGGATGCGTTTGAACGAAGCACTGACCGAATCACTCAACTAAAATACACTGGGTGTGTGTGTGTGTGTGTCGGAGGCTCTGGTCTGCTACGCCGCCACCTGGATTCGCCTGATAAGTCTCAGAAACGACTTCTAACAGCATCACTGTTGCACATCTGTGTGTCGAATGAGAAGGGAACTTGACCTCTGACTGTGTGGAGCGTCACAAGATTTCCCCTTTATAACTCGAGCGGCCCTCGTGGTTGTGTGCAGTGCACTCTCCTCGGCATGCTCCCGCTACGCTGATGCATCAGAAATAAAAACTTTCCCACTGCGTTGGAGGAAATTGGCGCTCGAGTGTGAAAAGTGACTCCAGATGGGAATGAAATTTGCAAGGTGGTGTCCATGTGCGGAGCCAGATTGAGAGAGGCATCCTTTAATAGTCCTTTAATTTCAAGGGTCCCGTCCGCTCCTCTCCGCCTGCCCAAGTGTCCACGAGCAAGTCAGTCCCCGTAAGTGAGCCCCAGAGGAGCAATGGCACCGTTCACCGTGCCTCTTCACAAGTTGTTAAGTACGTTCGCTCTGTCTAATCAGATGTTTTGTTATGAGAAATGCACCCACACACTTGGCCAAGTCATGAGCTCATTGTTGTTTTGACTGGAGGAGGGGGGGGGGGAAGAAAAGAAAAAAGAAATGAAGTGCTGTGCCAGCTCAGCCACGACTTTGGCTTCTATTTCAGGCCTGAAAAACAGAAGTGGCTGGAGTGATAAAATATTTCTAGTTCCTCTCGCTGTGTTAATCAGTGTTGATTTTAAAATCTCAGATGTCTTTCAAGCTGCGGCAGATGAAAAATAAAATACAGAGCTAATGTCGGCACAGGACGTTCGTAAGCAACCTTTCCATTTATTTATGTTAGATTATTAACAAATATAAAACTTACTTCGGCCCACGAGCTGGCAGAGGAGTGTGACTCAGCGGCTGATTTTAACCAGGTTCGACACAAACATTATAAAAGTGTCACAATGCTGCGAGAAAGAGTCTCACTACTCTGGTTAGTTTTATATTTAGATATATAGATTTCATTTTTATTTATTTACTTTTAATTATGGGAAAATGAGACTATCCTCCCAACCGTCACACCCCGCATGCTTCATCTCTCTCCAACCAGTCATCGGTGGCTAAATGCGAAGATGTCCTGACGTTTTCCACGTTAATGAATGTGATTGTTAATTGTTGTTGGGATCCAAAACCAAGAGAGATCACAGACTTGCTCGACCATTTCGATTGGGGTTGTCAAACGCATTTTAGTTCACGGGCGACATGCAGCCTAATTTCATTGAGCTGGACTGGTAAAATAGTGCCGTGATGATCTTTAAAGTTGGAAAGCTAATTTGCTATCTGCTATGGCAGCTTCACTGATCTCTCGACTTGATTTGTTTTGTGGTTTTGTGGTGCATTGGAGCCTCCTGCAGGTCGGTTTTGGTTCACTGGCCCCCGACTCAGTCCCGGATTACGCAAGAAAATGATCAAGTGAAAACCCCAAAAACTTCGTCTCATCTTCTCCTGGGATTTGGTAGTTTAATAGTTGACGTGGAATAACAATCCAACTTTGTCGTCTTTCCAGACGAGTGTTAACGTTTATAGCCTCTTGTTGTCCGTGATCATGTGGATTCATTATTAAAAAACAACCAACAGCACCCACTAGTGGCCCGACAGGAAAATTGCATTGTTTTCACCATGTGTGCCGTTCCATGTAAACAGATATCGGTTTTCAAAATGTTGTACGTGTCAATGCAGCATTTTTCCAAAATCAAAAGCGCAACAACGAAAGAACGTTGTCGTGTCGGTGTTTTATATCTTGAGTGTCTGTTGAGTTTAAATATATAGTTTCCAATTTAGTAAGTTTGTATTGATTGTCTCTATTACACTTCTGCACTTTCTATTTCTGCTGTTATGATATCTCAAGATTGCTCTTACGTCCTTATCATCCTTCACTTTTGATTTTCACGATGGGTCTGACGGTTTATATATATATATATATATATATATATATATATATATATATATATATATATATACACACACACACGTAATGTCAGTGGTTTAAGTACTTCCTCTCACCCTGCCCTCTTCCTCCTCTCTGTGGACGCCGCTGCTCACGCTACCAAAGTGACATCTATTAGTGTAGTCATCAGCTCCCATCTGTGAGCGCGTCATGTTAGGCAGCGCAGCATTTAGTCAGAGCGGCAGCGCCAGAGTACAGATGGCTTCGTAATTAAGCGGTTGACTCCCTACCGGGCCTCGTCGGGGAGCACGGAGGCCGCCGTAGCAACAGAGCGGCAGAAAAACGGGCAGACGGCATGAGCGACAGCTCACAGTTCCCGTTTTTTTTTTTTTTGTCGCCTCGTCGATGAAAGGAGGAGCTCAGCTGCAGACGTGTGGCGGCCAGAGGAACATTTGTCCAGGCAGATTGTTAAAGACCCTGCAGGCAGAGAGAGTGGGAAGGGTGTAAACGTAGTGTGGGGATGGGTTCCAGGACGGCTTCTGGCCTCGTAAAAACAACTTTTCCAAGACGGGCCTCTATCTTCCGATGCTATTTTTAACTGTAATCCATGCATTATGTCACTGTGGGCGAGTGGACGACTCCCTCCTCATAACAACTTTTCAGCCCTGCTGGCGGTGACTCAGTCAGATCAGCACTTTAGTTCAGACTGAAATACCGAAGGGACTCTCCCGGGAGGGTTAGGGAGTGAAAGTCTGGTGCAGACATTTATATCCGACGCGGGGATAAGTCATCGCGGCTTTGGAGACGATTCCATCATCTATGAAAACATTTGTCTCAATGACCCCCGTGGTTGCACTGGGGCATTAGTTAGTGGTTGCGCCGTTTTAGAGAAATCTCAGGTTTGGTTGTCGTCTGAAGTCGACGTGTTCCACTGACTGAAGTCCGACTGCTAAAGTAAGAACCTTGTATTTCCCCGACCTCGTGTAGAATGTGACGAAACACTGGCTGCAAGGATTTCACTATGGCGATAATAGCTACATATTCATCATTAACAACTGCAATATATTCAAAACTGTTGTTCTTAAAGCATCTTTTTATTTTCCAGAGATGTGAACTTTATTTCATATATATGTCCATAAATATGTCTATTTATTCATACATATTCACTTTAGTTGGTAAAAGTTAGAATACATTATTTAACCCCACCTATTTTTCCTATTAGTCGTTTGTAAATAAGCATCTTTCTTGCATTTGCATCATGATTTGTTTTATTGAACATTTCTATGTTGCTGTATGATGGATATATGCAAAGTGTTGTGTTTTGTCTGAGTGTACATTAAGGATACTGTTGATTAATGCACACATTCTGTTCCAATTCTTAAAATCTGTGTCATATTTACATTTGGAGGTATTTAACAGTCATAAAAGAAAACAAAGGAAGTGGTTCGGAACTCATTATCAACAAATAGACAAATGATATATATACTTGTGTGATTTTATTTTCCTTTTTTTCTTGCATTTACCATAAATGATGGGTAATGCTTGACAAAACTGTTAAATTGGAATTATGGGTTGGTAATGTTACAAATATCCAACATGATAACGATGAATTCTGTGACCTTTTGAAACTACAACCTCAGAATTTTATAGTTGTGGTTCTGGTGTGATGAAGTTAATGACCATAGGTCCGCTGGTTCAAATCCCACCGAGAAGCCGCTTAAATCGGTGTAAGACGCTCACCTGCGGTGACCCTTTGTACTTCATTATAATCTACATATACAACAGTGTGCACATGATTTAGCCAAGTTGTTTTTTTAATCACTTAACACAACACAACGTGATTAAACGGAATACATATCTGCAGAAATGCAGAGTTCCAGTTCCGATAAAACCTTTTTTGATGGATTTCTGCAATTAAGTTTTCAATAACATCCATGTGTCTTCACGTATTCCCCAAACGGACTCCGTGTTATTGAGACGGAGAATGTTTCGAGGCCGTACTATCGCTGCCTCTTCTGCTGACGCTGGCATCACACTTTGCTCCAGACTAAATCGAGCATCAGTGAGATATTTTTACCATGAGATAAGAGCTTGTTTAAAACGTTTTCACCGGAGATCTACAGGAGGCAGTTGAAATCTTTTGACTCCCATATCATCCTTTTGCTGAAGTGTATTTTCATACCGTGAGCAATCTGGAGGATGAGACGAATAAATCAAAGCAGAGTTTGGATAACTTTAAAAAAAAAAAAAAAAGGTTAGAAACACTGTTTTTTGACTGGAGCCTTCGACTGTCTTAACATGTCAGCAGCCATCCTGTCTACACTCGGGCTGCATCCCAATTCTACCCCTTAGCCCTCCATCTTACCCCTACCCCTTTGAAATGAGCGTTCACGAGAGTCTGAGGGGTGTCCCATTTCACTATTGCGCAGAGGCGGAGGGGTGAGGGGAAGGGCTTTTCACCCCTTGAAACGAAGCGTTTACAGATACACACTTTAAACGGAGGGGTAGGAGGACATGGCGCCGAATGACTCGCATTTCACATATATACGCTTCTAAAGTTATATAAACCTGTTGTGTTTTATACTAGTAAGAACGGTAGTAGCGCTGCCGTCTGCCATATGTAGCTTCCGTGTGTATTTGTTTGGTAGAGACCGTGTTTATAACATTTTATTATTACACTGAATAGTAAGGGGGGCTGAGCAGGGGGAGAGGGGCGTCCCAAATCTAAGGGCTGAAACTGCCTTTGCCCTCGTTTTGGAGGCGGAGGGCTAAGGGGTAGGAGTAGGGGTAAGAATAGAATTGGGATTGGCCCTCGGTCTCTTGTTTTGTTCCCTTTGCTTCTTTTCCACTCTGAAGCTGTCGTTTCTTTACCCTTGTTGTTTGAAATGCGGGCGCCTGTGTTTGCAGCGTCGCTCAGGATCCGACCGGTCACAATGTGGTAACATCTCGCAAAACCTCACTCTGCTCCCATCTGACCTCCCTTTGGATCCGTTCATGGAAAGAGTTAGTGATCGCCGGTCTTGGTCGGACACGGCGAAGCAGTGAAATGATAAACAGACTGACGTCACGGCTATTTTCAGTTACTTGTGCGGTTTCATGTTTTGAGTCCGAATCGGGGGGAAAAGCTGACGCCACAAAAGCCACACGAGGCCGGATGATTCCCTCGTTTCACCTCTCGAGAGCCCGACTCCTCCGCTTCACACCGAGGGGGGGGAAGGGGGAGAAAATGAAAGCGGGAGGACGAGGCAGTTTTAAGGACAAAAGTAACGGGTGCTCCTCATTCACTCTGTTCAGCCGAATCCAATCTTCAACACTTTAATAGGATGCAGCCAGCTTTTCAGCTCTGAGGCTTTCAGCCGTCGCGGGATGCATATTCATGCAGTGCTGCGCTGCAGCTTGCGTTACAATGCACACGCAGCGCTGCAGAGAAGTTAATGAAAGAGGGGGGGGGGAGAGGCGGAGGCACCGGTGGAGGGGCCTCATGGGAATGCGACTGGACTGCGTGTTTGCAGCCCTCCACTTGAGGTGAAACTCTGATGAGAATAGAAAATTAATTAATCCGTCAGAGCTCGGTATGAATTTTAATTAAATCGTGCGGCGTGCGGGAGTCTGGAAGCCATAATTGCAGGTGAGCAACACTGCCTCCACTCCGTTTTGTTGTGCAGCACTGACACGTTTTGTGTCGTGTTGTTGCTTGAAGGTGCGCAAGACTCGAGTCGCAGCAGTTTTATTTGCGACGTGGCAGAATTGAGTCGGTGCGGCGTCAGAACCTTGGTTAAAGCTGCACAGGGGTGAGGTGGTCAGCACTCTGTCTTCGCATCTCTGATTCCAGTCTGGGACTCCGGCTTCTCTGTGAAAAGTTTGATTGTTATCGCTGAGAATTCCCCCTTGCGAGCTTTGTTTGTTGCTCAAAATGACCCATCGGTGTGGATTTCAATGATTTCTCATGCTAAATTTCCTTTTATGATCTTATCTTTAATGTTTATTCTGATTGATTTATGAAAATCTCCTTGTGCTTGTTACTGTGCTGCTTTAGTCAAAGTCAAAGTGAGTTTTTAGTCAATCATACATACACATAGAAGTTTTGTCTTGCTTGTCCCCCCCGACTGTGTTGACATTAATCACTGAGAAAAGAACGAGAGGTTTGGAGCAGATGCTCGCTGCAGGGCGAGCTTTTCTTCACGTCATTCAGCCACCGGGAAGCAAAACCGAGAATACAGTTCAGGACTCGAGGCGTCGCAGCAAGTAACTGCATCTTAAACTGTATATTTATTGCCTCTTTACAACTCCTGCAGCACACTTAAGTCTGAGCTAATCCCTGGCTGCTCGCTACACTGCTGCTGATTTGAATGGTAAATGTACTTCCCTGCTTCACTGGTCCCAGTGCGCTTGTCCGGCCCCCGTTTACACAGCAGTTTCAAGTGAAAACACAAAACTTTCATTTCGTTTTTGGGTGTCTGAAATGTCTGAAATGACTCCTTGATGGATGTTTTTTTTTTTGTTTTTGTTTTTTTGACAAAACATGCTTTTTGGGTCACAGTTACATCGTCTCTCCTTTTCTCAGGACATGTTTTTTAACGTCCCCCCCCCCCTCTGTCTGTTTCACCTCCAGGCCAGCCAGCTGGGCGTCTACAAGGCCTTTGTGGACAACTACAAGGTGGCGCTGGAGACGGCGGAGAAATGCAGCCAAGCCAACAGCCAATTTCAGAAGATTTCCGAGGTAAAACGAATCTTACGTGACACGGAATTTTAAAAATAAAGCTTGTTGGACAGGAAGTGTTGACGTGGGTGGTTTTGTATTGAGGAAAACGGTTTGTTGCAATTCTACAATTGAACTGAGAATATGACATGCTTGGTGTTCATAAATGATGATGAGGAAGTGGTGTTCAACAAAAATGTCCCTTATTGGAAGGTGTTTTAGACGTTATTGAACTGCAACTGTTTGGCAGACGTGACCAGGATGTCGAATACAATATGACACGTACGCAATATTTACACAAGAGGAAGTTTAGTGGTCACCTGTTGCTCACTGCACATGTAAATAGACATTCAGACGACGTGGTGCCCGGAGGCACAAAAACATAATTCCTCGCAATACTTTCTATTATGTGTCCCACGTTTGGGGTTAAAAAAAAAACAACAAGAAAAAAACAACCTTGGAATGTTTTTGTTTCACTGTCATTCAGTGAAGGTGAGCTGAAGCTGTGACTGTTGCTTTGTCCAGCCTCCTCTGGCTCTCGCTCTGCTGCAGTGCTCCGATAAGTCTTCATTAGTTCAGTCAGCTTCAGCAAGTTGAGGAAAGTGTGTGTGCGTGTGCATGTGCGTGTGTGTGTGTGTACAATTAATTAAATTGATCATTCTGCCTCCTTTGTTGTTGTTTTTTTCAGAACGTCAAAGTAAAAGGTCCTAAAGACTCTAAAGATTGTACCACGACTATCTCAATGGAGGGTAAGTACGTGTGTGTGTGTGTGTGCGTGTGTGCGTGTGCGTGTGTGCGTGTGTGTGTGTGTGTGTGTGTGTGTGTGTGTGTGTGTGTGTGTGTGTGTGTGTGTGTGTGTGTGTGTGTGTGTGTGTGTGTGTGTGTGTGTGTGTGTGTGTGTGTGTGTGTGTGTGTGTACAGTTGTGTAGGCTGGCTTTCCGCCTTCAGAGTCCATCCTTCCCCTTCTACTTGTGTATGCAGTGGTGGTCTTTGGGAGGCAACTGCTGCATGTGTGAGTCTCTCTCTCTTCCTCTCTCTCTTCCTCTCTCTCTTCCTCTCTCTCCCCCTCTCTCGCTCTCTCTCACTCTCTCTCTCCCTCTCCCTCCCTCTCCCTCCCTCTGTCTCTGCCTGAGAGCGGAGGCAGTTATCAGGAGAGGAGAAGAGGGACATGGAGGTGCTTCTGGTCCTCAGACTGTGTTGTAACTGCACATACGGTAACGACTGCATGATGCCAGCCGCCGCCGCCGCTGTTTGATGTGGGCGACTCGGAGCGTTATTTCTTCTAGATTTTTTAATCTTTTCTTGTCTGTGTTGTTGGCTGTGAAGTTGTGACTGTTGGTGATCAGCCGACAGGGTGATTTCAGGACTTTTTATGCTGGAGATGTGAAGCAACGCTTACTTACTGAAACATTAATGACTTTGCCATCGCTTCTTTAATTCAGTTTTGTGTCGTCCACGTCAATGGAGGGAGTTTCTGTCACAGGCTGCCGAGTGGCGATTGTCTTGATGTCGCTTCCTCAGCGTCCTCCGCGCATCGCGCCTCTTCGTTTAAAAGCCGAGCACGTTTAGCCTCTATAAGGACCGCCGGCTCCAGGCAGCCGCTTATAGAGGAGACTTCCCTCCCAGCAGGGGATCGGATCTATGTGCCTGTCGTTATACTCACCTCACCTCCAGGGCAGACCCACTTTGTTCTCTAGAACAGCGAC
This sequence comes from Blennius ocellaris, assembly GCF_963422515.1. Classification (NCBI taxonomy): domain Eukaryota; kingdom Metazoa; phylum Chordata; class Actinopteri; order Blenniiformes; family Blenniidae; genus Blennius; species Blennius ocellaris. The sequence goes on from NC_137663.1 coordinate 22,901,032, forward strand.
AGACGGGGATCCGGTATGCCGTGGTGGGAATTCAACGAGAAAACCGCATGGCTTTGTCAGTCCTGACAGGGGCTGGCGAGACGTGTCCCTGTGTACGTTTGCAGCAGCGTGTACCTGTGAAGTGTCTGTTAATTTATGCATCGCAATATGAGGAGGACTCAACCCATGCCATTGTTCTCCCCAGCTGTCCTGCTGAGACCACACCATGTGCGATTGGTTTGGCGCGTGTATAACGTAGGTTTACACGGTGGTTAAGTGGCGGCGGACTGGCTTCGGAGCCCCTCAACAATCAGGGTTTATTTTCCTCCGTCACCCAAGGCAGTTGCTTTGATTGCTGTTTCTATTACGGTTCCTTAATTGCCTGGCGAGGCAGTCGGGGGGGGATTTCTCTCTGAAACTCCTCCACCCCTCACATGTTTAGTCATGCTACCTGCCACTCTCTCCTTTTATGATTCACTTATTCTTCACTGATTGAACTCAATCTTCCAGGAACAGGTGCTTCCTTTTATGCCTCGTCCTCGGAGGAATACGTCGGTTTGTCAGACTGTTTTTTCTTATCGCATGTACCGACGCTCGGGTTTCATCTCCTCCTAATGAATGAACAAGGAGAATCTCAAGCACTGAATCAAGCGAGACATCTTGTTCTCTATGTGAGTGGGGACTCCGGCTCCCCGCCGCTGCCGTTTCCTCCCTCCTCCTCCTCCTCCTCCTCCTCCTCCTCCTCCTCAATCCTCAGATGCCCTCTCTTTGTGTCTTCTTCACTGTTCCTCCCTCCCTCCTGTCGGTCTGGTCCCGTCCTTCTACCCCTCCTTCATGGACTCTGTATCTAAACAGCTTGCCATTTATTGAGGGGTCCCACGGCTGCAGCATTGCATTGCCCCCCCCCATCCCCCCTCTTTTTTCAAACACTTTTGTTTGCTTGTTAGCGGCTCATTAGCAAAGAGGAACTATCTGTCCATCAGCCGGGTCTTGAAGGCGACCTTGAGACGGAGCCCTCGCTGTGAAAGACCATCGACTTCCAATAATCCCCATCCCTCTATCTGATTCTCCTCATCCTGACTTTTGACCGGACTTTGAACTTCAGGTTGTTGTTTTTTTGTGATGATGCTGTTGTCCTCTAACAAGGACAAACCTGTAGATCAGCATCCTTTATGGCTTTGATTGTTTTTAGGATATGGCCTTTGTCTGAAACTTCAAGTTCCCTCGTTCATTCAAGCAATTAAAGAAAAACAACAAATTGATGACATTTTCTGATTGAAAACTTGATAACTACATATTTTTTCTTAAACTATTTCCCCCAAAATGTGATGTGGCTGAATGAATACCTGCTAAACATCCATCCATCATCCTCAGCTTCACTTTCATGCACATATTTATGCACAGAACCTAAAATGCCATTTAGGGAGGCCTGCACGTTTGCATATATGTTTAAACCTGCACCAGATCTTCAGCAGCAACATTGATTTGTCTACGCCAAATATTAAAGGCTCATACTGATTATGTTCCTGCCTAACATCAGTAGGTAAAGTATGTCTTTTTGGAATTTATTTTATAAGATGATAAAATTTAGAGCTATTTCTTTGTCAAGAATACAATGCACTATCCATAGAACAAAAGTTTTCTGTGAAACAAGAAGCTTGAAAGAGTAAAAAGTAAAATTTTGCTAATATCCAGCAGGCTGATTGAAAATTAAAAGATAAAAATCTGTAAAGCAGAAAACTGTGAAACAAAGTGCAGCAATGAGGCTTTCTGTGAGAAACATCTCCAGTACACACAAAACCCAAAATTGATGATTTACTTCTCTCCCAGGATAAACTCTTGGCCCCTGTTTTTATGAAGCCATATTCTATGTAACTCTGTTGGTACACTGTTTTTAGTTTGATGCACCGCCATTTTCCCCCCCGTTGTTTACTTTGCGAGCTTGCCTTTGTGTATATTAAAGACAAGACATCCACATTCAACACACCTATATTGCAGTACTTTAAAACGTCTCTCTGGGAGACCTGCTCACAGCTCGGCTTGCAAAGAGATGGAAAGTTTTCATTAATTTAAGCTGGGGAGGTTTTGAAATATTCGTTCTAATAGATTGTTTTGTCGCTGTGTTAATGCAGAATTGCCCACGTCTGCATTGCGATTCACTGTAAAGATGATTAAATTCAATACCTCTAGCATTTCTATGTGATATTTGTAAGTGAAACGTTAGTAACGCATCATGGTTTTTTTTTTTTTTATATATATATATTTTACGACATATCATCAAAACTTTACTATGTGTCGTCCACAGGTTCCAATATGTGGCTTCAATCGTGTTTTGCTCTGGCGTCAAGTTTGCTGATCCAGGGGATTGTATGAAATCTGGTTTTTTTATGTTAGAATATAATTTTCTATTAAGAGGCAAACTTAATTTTTTGTGAATTCCTTGTTCATTCCCGTTCATTCCCATATTTTTCCCATAAATTCCCGTTTATTCCCAGGGAAAGTTTTCAACTTTGAAAATCACCAGAATTTTGCAGCCCTGCAGAATCGACGTAACGCACAAATTGCTGACGTGCTCATTTGAAACACCTAATGACATAACATCTGGTACTTGAGGTTACCATGGGTACAACCAAACTCAATCCCGGTCTCAGACGCTGGAACCTGGGCGGAGTCACGACCTGCGCTCGTACACGTTGACACGTTTTGATGCGGTCGGTGCAGGATCCATAAATCCTCCTGAAAGTAGCGGCACTGAGCCGGGACCATTGACAGAGGCCGCATCATTAATGACCAGAGGGTGGAGAAACTTCAAAGAGCATCAGCAAGCCTATGTAGAGGATTCTCTTTGGTCTTCTTATACAATCGCTGTATTCATGCATGTATGTGTGTGTGTGTGTATATATGACAGGTCCTATCAGTGCTTCTGAACATGTTCGCCGTCGGTTTCTACTCCGGCAATTTAATTTCTTCTTGGGTAAAGAAGGAGACGAGAGGAATCAAAAGGCGGAATCTGCAGCTGTGCTGTGCAGCTGAAGGAAGAGAGCTCCGTCAAATGTGTTTAACAGACGAGTGTAACATTGTGCCTGGGATGACCTTCCCCGGATACAGAGAGTCGGTGGCTGCAGTTTCCACTCTCATGAGCCGGAGAGCAGCGAGATCAACTGGCCGAAGGAAGAGTCGGCTGCTTTCCAAACATTGATGCCCGCGTGGATCGCTTTGGAAAATTGCATTCCCCGTACGCTTTGAGAGCGGAAGCAGCGTTATTATGCTCGCTGCTGCGCGGCGGCAGTGGCGTTATTATTCTGAGACCTTGAGACATTGCTGACATTTAATTATATGACTGGTGGAAATTCAGAGGAAAAGTTTTCCCCTTCTGACATCCAGTATATATATATGTGTGTGTGTTTGTGTGTGTGTGTTAGCTTCTGTCCTCAGTTTTTCTACATCTGCCATCAGCCCTGTCTTCCCCCCCCTTGTTATTCTTTGCTCCACTCCACCCTTCACTCTTCGCTCTCCTCAATCCGTGGGAGTTTCTCACCTAGAGCTGTCATGTGTGTCGTGTGTGTGTGTCAGCTGCTGCTGCTGCAGCGAAGCCGTCCCGAAAGGAAACCAGCCGAGTGCGGTGGTTTGAGCCGAGGCTCCACGTGGCGCCGTGGTCTCGCCGCGCTTTTCTGTTTTGGACCCATCGCATGGAACGAGTCCTTCTCAAACTCTGCAGTTTGAGAAGTGTGAGGCTGCAGCGGCCCTGCAGATGGACTGCATGTAAAACAGCCCCCGTCCAGACCTGCGTCTGTGCACGTCCTTTTGTTGTGGGGCAGAAAAATGCTCCATTCCTCGGTCTTCAATCACACTCTTTCTTTCTTGTTTATGGTTTGCCGACATATCGGATTAAGTCTTGACCTCGACTGTCGGGGACGGGATCCCGCTTGCGGCAGAAAGAACATTTAACCTGAAAAATGCAACGACTGCAATGACTTTTCTTTTTTTCCTGCGACTTATCAGGAAGTCCCATTAAGATAAAGATCTGTTTTACAGTGGGGACCTGTACTGCATCACAGTTATAAAGCAAAGCCACAAAACAATTAAAACACATCGAGTGTTTGAGAAAAGGAGCAACGTCCGTCCGTTGGCAGAATACTAACGATACCATTGGATTTATTGATCGACACGAGTGCCTCGTTTGCATTCTCTTCAAGAAGGAGCCTCACAATTAAGAAGCAGGGCCTGAAAATCGAGTTTTTACCAAAATCTGAACAAGTCTAACAGAACAAATCATAATATTGCAGAGTAAAGACTTAGAGGAGAGTAAATGAAAGCCAATCTACTGTGGATGGATGGATGGATATTCTTTTAATTGTTTTAATTTAATTCAATAGTAGTAGTGCAAGAAAAGAATACAAACTGTAACTAATCAGAATGTAGTGACAATGACTGTGACATCTTTTCCAAAATTAAAAAGTTTAAAGTGTGAATTGTCCATGTTTATAATAAACTTTTGTCTCATCCAGATCAGATAGAGGAGTTTCATTAGTTTTATCATTGTAAAGTAAGCAAAATAATCATCCTTATTTCTGTGGTGGAAGCCCATTTATATTAAATCATCCGTAATTAAAATAGAGAAGGGAAAAAAATGTTGTGGATAAGAGAGTGAGTGTGTCTTCTTTTGAGTGGTGAGTCAGTGAACGACTGTGAACGTGCGTTGGATTCGATTAGATGGACTTTATTGACAATGTTTTTGTATGTCCAGGACTTGCAGAGGAAACCCCCCCAAAAAAAAGCATTTCTAAAAAGATTAAAAGCTGTATAAATGAGATAATACAATAAACACAATAGATAAGTAAAAGACAATAAGTCATTCTATGCATATTGGCTGTGGCAGAGTCGTGTGGTGTGTTTGACTAGTACCGACTTGTTTGTAACCAGCAGTGAACATAAACCCTCCTCTTCTCTCTCTCTCTCTCTCGCTCTTCTCCTGCAGCTCTCCTCTACAAGCCCATTGACCGTGTTACGAGAAGCACCTTGGTCCTGCATGTGAGTAACATTTGAACTTGAACAATTTTAAATAAAAAAACAACAAAAAAAAAAGCACAAAAAGGTGGATACTTGCAAACGTTTTTTTTTATGACAGGGATTTCTGACGAAATGAAAAATGAATTAAATAAACTGATAGATTAATTTAATTTGGATTTGTCTGGGGGGGGAATACAGAATTTAGATTAACTAAATTTAGATTAATTAGTGGGTTGAAATATGCTTTTCTGCGTGTGGATGGCGGCAGCCATTAAAAATTGGTATTTTATTATATGAAAACTGAAGGCGGCGACTCATTGTAACCCGTCCATCACAGAACAAACACGGAGACTCCCATTCAAACCAGCAGTTAACCGTGCGTTACGACTCGGTTCCTGTCGGTGCTGAAAAGTTACTCACGTTGATCCTCCAAGCCTAAATAAATAGAAACCGTCAGTCTTGACAGTCCAGACGTTTAAATGCGTCTCGCGAGGTCATCAGAGTGTGTGTGAGTTTACACCGGAGCCGCCGGCGCCCACGGACTAACTGGTGTGGGCGTTGCTTGTTTTCGCTGCTTGTGGGTGTCAAAGTGAGGTTATGTTCCTGTCACTTATGCAAATGAAGGAAAAGAAGATTGGCGGCGCTCATTTCAATGGGGAAACGTGCCGTCAGCTGACCGCACTGATTAAAAACTGCCTCAGGCGAACAATAATAGATTACCTCAGTGTTCGCAGAGAAATTTGAGCAGAGCAATTATGTTTTCATTTAAGAAGTGAAAATGAAAGCTGCTTCTGCTCGGATGGATTTTAGTTCAGAAAGTGAAAATGGAATTGGCGGTGACAGACGGGAGCGAAACGACTGTGATGGTTTAACTTTGCGTTGAGATGATGATGGCCCTCGTTTGTGTGTGTTTTTGCGCAGGACTTACTGAAACACACTCCCAAAGACCACCCAGACTTCCCGCTCCTGCAGGACGCTCTGCGGATATCCCAGAACTTCCTCTCCTCCATCAACGAGGAGATCGACCCTCGCAGGACCGCCGTCACTACGCCCAAAGGAGAAGTATGTGGGCTTGAATCACATCCTCTCTTACGGAAGAGGATCAGGGCCACTGTGGAATAAAAACCCTGAGTTCTGACTTTTAAAGTCAGACTTCTGACTTTAAACTCAGATTTCTGACTTTTTTCAGAATTCTGAGTTTAAAAGTCAGAATTGTGAGAAAAGAAGTCAGAATTTAGGGTTTTTATTCCACAGTGACCCATATCCTCTTCCGTACTCTCTGATACTGATAATAAAATAAAAACAAAACAAAACTGAATAATAAATTAGGATCATTTCACCAGGTCAATAACAGGACTGGATAAAAAAAAGAACATCTTGGAGAAGCAGAAACTCTCAGAAGTGTGCAGAGCCGTCAAAAACGACCTTAAAACTATGGGATATGAGGAGAAAGTGCTTCTGCAGCTGGATGTGTGGACGTTGAACTGGCCCGTCTAAAGTGTTTTACCAATAAAACGCATTACAAATGTCATAAAAACAAAAACTCCACAAAGAAGTAGATCCAGACTCTCCTCCGTTTTCACATATTTACAGGCCGTCGATATATACAAGCTGAATAAACAGAAAATTGGCCGTTTATTTAGGCATTTTTTACCGAATCAGCAGAAAGTCTCCTCTATAGTAGTTGTTTTCGTATGTGTCACAGTAAATAACAGCCTTGATGCCTTGAAATCTATTCTTGAGGCTGAAAAGTCCAAAAGAAATGTGATGTATGACGACGAGATTTCACTTTCCATGTGGCCACCGGATGTTTGGGGGGGGGTTTTTGCGCAGGTGTAAACAGGAGTCGCTCACTGTTTTCTTCACCAGCGTTGTTTATGTTGACGTTGCAAAACCGTCTCCGTCTCTCTCCCTCCCTCTCTCTCTCAGGCCCGTCAGCTGGTGAAGGATGGCTTTCTGGTGGAGGTGTCTGAGAGCTCCAGGAAGCTCCGACACGTCTTCCTCTTCACCGACCTGCTGCTCTGTGCCAAGATGAAGAAGACGGCCGTGGGGTGAGTCCACTTCCGTCCTCCCCGTCCGCTGACAGGGTGACAAACGTCCGGCGTAAACGTGCGAGTGGACGTTGACACATAACCCCCCCCCCCCCCCACCCCCCCCAAAGGAGGTTTGTTGAGTGAGGAAGCAGAGCAGCAAATGTAAGAAGTGCTGAACAACGTGTAGCACCAGCGGAGGGCTTTCTGTTCCCGTCTGAGCTTGAGGTAAAGGAAAGATCGGCGACGGAGGAATTGTCCCCAACATGGTGTTTCCATAACTACCAGACCTGTAAATAGGACTATTATGGTCTGGGGGGGGTCTGTTATCTAAGCATGCCACCTACAGGCTACACACACACACACACACACACATGCACACACACGCTCAAATCATCCATCCAGAAAGTCAATCACCTCAGTCAGTCACCCAGGATCTTAATCCCTGCTGAATCCTAAGATTACTTTTTTTTTTTTTGTCATTTTGCAATATAGTCATATTTGCATCGACTCTTCCCAGCCACACGTTTCCTTTTGGTTTTGAAAGAGCAAACAGATTAGATATGGTGATTTATTCCACGTCCTCCGCCCCCTCCTTCCCCCTCCCAAATATGTTTCTGCGTGCGTACTGCATGCACGGTTTGGGTTTTCAGTGTGACGGCGACCCCAAAATGAATGGGCGGTGCGTAAAACAAAAGAGGGTTGAAGACGGAGCCACTGAGACGAGGAGGGTTTGATAATGGAGTGGGTGTGGGGGAAGTCTGTGAGGGATCAGAGGAGCAGAACCAGCCGGAGGAAGGAAAAGGGCTTTTTATTAGGTGCTGAGATGTACTTGGATTGTAAAGAAAAGAAAAAGCTTCATGTACCGATAAAGCTGAACAGACTTTCAAAGAGAACATAAAGCTAAACTACGTGTGAAATATGAATGAATTAGACTGGAAAAAAAAAAAAAGGTGACCAGTCACTGTTGAGATCCATGCGAGCAGTGAAATAATGTGTCGCTGCATGACTGTGAACAATTAAATGTAATGTTCATTTACAACTGTAATCCCAGCACAAATTAGTGCAATTTAACACAATATTTCATATAAAAACAATGTAAGTAAATGGCAAATGATGAAGCGAGAAAGTCTTGATTAATCCAAAACACGGCTTCCTGGTAGAGAATATGTTTTCATAATCGCACTGATATTCACTGATATATAAGTGTAGTTTTATCCATCTGTCATTCCTTCCATCCATCCATCCGTCTCTATTATTACTACTAAACTACTAAACTGGCCTTTTGTCAAATCTTAACTTATAGTACTGACAGGTGCCATTGTTTTTATCATAATTTTCATTTTGGGTGTAATTAAAATCTATTTATTACATTTTATTTTATTATCATTCATTTATCGAACATTTCAAAGGTTAATTATATTCATGCATGGAAAATACAGCCACTCAGAACGGAGTGATGTTTGGAAAAGTCCTGGAAATGTATACACAAACACACACAAACGCACACACAAACGCACGCACACACACACACACACACACACACACACACACACACACACACACACACACACACACACACACACACACACACACACACACACACACACACACACACACACACACACACACACACACACACACACACACTCTAAGTACATGGAGTAATAAAAATCAAGCAAAGAGATCAATAAACAGTTTAATGAAATGGAGCAAATGTGAGTTAAAATAGTAAACTTATAATAAATTAAACAATTGAAATAAGACTATATACAAAAAATTTAAATGAGCAGTTTCGTGAAATGGAAATACAATGAAGAATCATGTGATTAAATTAGGAATAATTAGTGATTTTTTTTGTTTCCACTTGCAGTTTTAGAACCACTACTCATGTAAAGAGGACTTTAAAAACTATGGTGTAAAAATAGACTGCTTGTTAAAAGTACTGGAAGTATCAGAAATAATCAATCAGAAGCAATGTTTAATATTAGAATTAATTTTCTCATGTACTGCATAATTCAGTTCAATTCAACTTTATTTATAGAGAGACCAAATACAACATAGTCATTTCTCTGTGCTTTTAACAGAGAAATAAAAAATGAGAAATGATAGTACTAGCTACTTCTGGACGATTTTTAACAAAGTACCATCACTCTCTTTGCTCTAAAAATGGATAAAGCGTCTCAAAAAGAATACAAGACAAACCAGTCTGAAGCCTGAAGATGAGCGTTTAAGTAACTGCATCACTGCTGAGGCTCCATCTCGTCGCGGAGCTGCTAAAACGAGGCGTCTGATGAAGGCGTCTCGGTGGTAAAGAGGCTGTGTGACGGCGCTCTTCCACTCAGAAACGCTAATTAAAGTCTCATTAGCGGCGGCGCGCCTTTGCCTCTCCAGCCTGGTGGAAGTGGATCTCGACACTCATCTTTTGTCATTTCTAGGAACGTGAACAGGCCGAAAATGACTCGAGGTTTAAGGAAGAACGTTTCTGAAAAGGAGCGTAATGACCTGAAATTGTGGTGCTCTCACTGGAGGGGAATTAGGGTTAATTTATGAGGCTGGCGGCATGTTTTTTGGAAATTTGCATTGATCACTTCTCAATCCTCCCGTCTGCTCCGTCTCCGTGCAGTCGCCATCAGCAGTACGAGTGCAAGTGGTACATCCCTCTGGCCGACCTGACCTTCCAGACCCTGGACGAGTCCGACACCTGCCCCAGCATCCAGGTGCTGCCGGAGCACGAGATCGAGGAGATGAAGATCAAGATCTCAGCCTTAAAGAGCGAGATCCAGAAAGAAAAGGTAAAAAAAACAAAAAAAACACACACCTGAAACCAAAACCAATGGAGACACACTGAGTGTGACCTCCAGGGCTTTAGTTTGAACACCTGACTGACTATTACTTTAAAAAGAATCATTTTGGGGGACAAAAAAAAAAAAAAGCCTAAAATCACATATTTCTTTAAGTTTTTCATGTGGAAGATGTTTTATTCTTTACTTGCCATTTCATCACAAAGCATATACATTGACATAGAAGGTCTGCTGATCCTGATTCTGATGAAAATTAAATAAGTGAATTAAAAAAACAAAAACATCAATCCATTTGGTCCATGTAAAATTTTTCTTATCTACCTTGAAGGGAAAATTGCATTATTTATTTTCCATGACATAAATCTCAATACACAAAGTTAATCCATTCATTTCTATTTTGACCTCTTAATGGCTGCCGGTAGTACAGCGAGATTAAAATCTCCCAAACACACCGTTTCACCTTTAAATTCGATATTTATACCAAAGACATGTTTTCAGTGTTTGTGGCTCTCTTCTCAATAAGGCCTTATCACCTGCTAGGATTATTTCTACGTACATTTCTGAGCATTTAAAGTCCCTGTCTGCTCTGTTGTGTCGTCTCCTGATGAGGATGTTTTACTTCCGATTCTCTCGTACAGGAGAAGTTTTGTTACTGTTGAATTCTCTCTCGTATCCGGTAACATACAAGTTTGAACTAATAGTATCAGTACCAGTATGGGAAGCAGTACACTACAGAGACACACTGAGACACCGAGGCAGCGCAGAGTTCCTGTTATTCCACGGCTCGTAGCGTAATGCTCGCCCACCCGGGGTAGAAAGAGTGACCGCTGAGTCACGGGTGGGTCGGCACACTGACTCACCACCTCCTGGTGAAGACCTGCAGTGTGTGTGTGTGTGTGTTTGTTTCCCTTCGATTGTGAAAGATCTATGAATTATATATAAAGACTCTGGCAACGTGGCGCTCACTTCCCCGCAGCTCATCCACAGGCTGTAAAAAAAAAAAGTAAAACGAAGTTGCGATTAAATTAAAGTAACTGTGCAAATTCTGAAATTCAAACAGAAGCGAACGTCTTCGCTTCGCTCGTGTCTGTGAAATGAACGAAATCCAAGACTGAAGCCTTGCAAAGAACTTCACCATGTAGTCAGATTCTATCGGCAGGACGTTGTACGGAAGTCTGTTTCCAAGCAGCTCGTTATCAGACGGTATCATTTCTCGCACGTCGACCAAGACGTGTAAGTCAACCGACTCTAAAAATAAGCCTTTGGTGCCTCGTGCGTACAGATCTGAGTCGCAATATGACTCAGAGAACATTTCCCCCTTCAGAACTTCCTCGCAAGAAAACCATATTCGCATGCAGTACAGCCGAAGCCTTTTACCTTCCTTCACCGTGCCGAGCGACTGGATTCGCTGCTGGAAAATGAGACGTTAATGCGTGTTGTTTGTTGTTTGTTTGTTTGTTTTGTGCAGAAGGCACCGAAGGGTCAGAGCCGCGTGGAGCGTCTGAGGAAGAAGATGAACGAGCAGGAGTCCTGGCTGCTCCTGCACTCGCCCACCATCCCCTTCCGCATCCACAACAAGCACGGGAAGGTAACCGGCCTCGGCGCTCTCAGGTCGCCGCAGTGCTCGCCGTCCGCCACTAGAGGGCGGCGTTTAGTTAATAAAGAGCACACGTTCAGGGGCCTTTCTGTGACATTCTCATATTTAAACCACTTTATCCACCTCTTTAAGACTTCACTGTTTTATTTATTCTTTTGTGCCCGTGTTTCTCCCCATTATTAATGCTGACTTAACCGTCTCGTCTCGTTGTTGATCCAGAGCTACCTGTTCCTGCTCTCCTCTGACTACGAGCGATCCGAATGGAGGGAAAGCATCCAGAAGCTGCAGAAGAAAGGTACATTTAGCCTCGGGTCGCGTCGCTCAAGACGCCGTTTGTTGACTCCCCCTCGGAAAAGTGAGACTTTGCTCCGTCGGCTTTGCAGATCTCCAGGCGTGCGTGCTGAGTTCAGTCGAGCTGCAGGTCCTCACCAGCTCCTGTTTCAAACTCCGAACTGTCCACAACATCCCTGTCACCAGTAACAAAGACGGTAAAGAGCGTCCACACAGAAGCCTTTTCCTTGTGTTTGTTTGGTTTTTTTTGCTCACACACCCTCCAATCGCCCCTGCCTTGTGTTTAAATTCACACAAAAGTGCCCATTATACACGCACACCAAAAAGAAAGAAGCCACATAATGAGAGCCCTCATTGGGGATGAATCTGGGTTACAATATGTTTCTCATCTAGCCGGTAGCGGTCAAGGCCGTGCCGCGTGTCGGGCCGGCCTCCCTCGGCTTCTATATGTTTGTTTTTGCTCCAGATCTCCACATTACACCCGCTTTCAGAGGCTGAGGGAAGCGGGACGGGGGGGGTGACATTAAAGCCATCTGGCTGATCGACTCTGATCTGTCCATGTGGCACCGGGTCTCACTGAAGGGTTTCAGAGAGAGATCCAGGGTTTTTTCTTTTTTTTCCCTTTCCATCTTATCAGGGAAAGTGTCTTTGCAAGGCTTTAGTTTCACCTCCAGTAAATTGAAAACCGGTGTTTTTAAAGTTTTTTGTTTTTTTTCTTCCTTCAAATTGATCTATTACATGCACAGTGGGATCCATAAATATATAGCCGTAGGCACTATTTTGAACTTTCACCTTTAATTTGATTGTATTTACACCCAGTCAACCCACTACGACACATTTACCTTCACTTAATGGAGGTTTTGCTCTTTTTGTTCCCTCAACGTGTTTTAATTTGACCATAAATCTTCAGATTTGAATGCAATTACTCCAGAAATCATCCTTTCATTCCAAATTCACTTTAGTCATGTATCAAGCCATAATGATAAACAAATATTGTCAATCCTGACCTGCAACTCTGACACTTTTACTCTGCTGAACTTTATTATATTTATTTATGAGATAAAATATCTCTCCTCTCTCCTACGTCGTTATTAAAGCTTCTTGACACGCAGTTTGTACCGGAAAACTTTCAATGTGTTTGAAATCTATGTAGAGCACAGCTGTCACTTCTCACTTATTAATGGTGAAACTCGCATGTTTGCCTCGCACACAAATTTCCAACATTTTCAGAGTGTGATCCGTCAGTAATTACTTTACGGAAGAGCACAAGAGGATTTCACTTTAAAACCAGTGCCGACTTACTGCAGCATCGGTTATTATTTTCCCGTGCTGCCTGTTATATTTATTCCATACATATTTTACTAAGCCATTGCGTTGTGAAGCTGATGTTATATTTTTTACACTCTTTCATCATTAGTGTGTTTCTCTCTTCATGCTCCCTTCTGAAACGTGCTGCGGATCATAATCATTTTATTAAGCCAGTGTTTCACTGATTAAAATGACTGAATCACAGATTCTCACCCATGCAGAGGGAGTCACGTGTCTGAAAAGGATTTCATATTCTTCCTAACGTCCAGGCAAACACAAATAATTGCAGATGTTTCTTCGAAAAACAAGGTGGATGGTCTCGAGACAAGATTATTTTCCGTTTCGATCCCACCTTTCCGTACACGAGTGGTATTCTGTATATTATTGCTTTCCTCACAGTCTCAACAGAAAGTCCGACTTGTCTGTTTTTGATTTAGCAAAGCAAACATGCCAAAAATGCAAGAAAAATTTCGAGAATTATCAATATTCCCTTGTTATCTGTGACCGTGTTATTGATGAGTTTGTGTGTGACATACTTTAATCGTTTCTGATTAAATAGAAACAGATATGAAGTCGTGAAACAATCTGATGGAACATCCACATGAAAGAAAAATTCATTTAGGGACATTTTTATTACACTTCTCTGAAAGGTTAAAGCGCCGACCTTTGGATAACTTTTAATACTGTCTTAAGTTTTAGTTTTTTTAACATTTTAACTGCTTTTCTCAACTGATCTTAGCATAAAACCAACTACACGTAAAGTTATGGAAGTGAAACGGATCCCCAATGATTTAATTTGCAGCACGTGGCCCTGAACATCTTCATTATAGCAGCAGTTTGTTTAGACTCTCCACTCCTCTGGCAGATCATTTTCTTTCTTTGCTTTATTGCGTCGCTCCTCATGTTGCAACAGCTTGTTGATATGCTCTCTCTTTTTAATTCCTGGAAGGTGTTTTAAAGCGCCGTGTCCTGCTTCCCCTCTCCACCCCCCCACCCCCCCCCCCCTCGCTCATTAGATGGCAAACACAAACACACACCTCGGTGACATGTGGGGCACGCGGCGCTGCCGGGGGTTTAAATGGAGACCGGCTGGTGCAGGAATGTGTCTCTCCCTCGACTGAAAGCTGAGCTTACGTGATCGGAGACATTCAAATTCTGAGTCTGAATTCTGAAATCGCCCTCCATTATGACCTATTAGTCTTTTGGTTTCCCGCAGTTTATTGTGAAAGTGGGATTAGGATTTAAAGTTCCTGTGTAAAAGCTGTAAAACTCCTGTTTTAAGCGACTTCCCCGCTCTGCAGCGCCGCCGCTGCCCTTCATCACAGTTTATTTACCAGGAAACTGCCAGGCAGGACTGTATCCTCTTCATGTGTATGTGGACGGGACAGGCCGCCATGTCAGGCCACCCAAATAAAGGTCCACCCACACTCAGATCTGTGTGGCCTGATAGTGATCTAACCCAAAAAAAAAAAAAAGAAGTTCTCCTTAACTGTTAATTCACTCGCATTTGAGTCTCGCTGAAATCCATGTGTAGGTTAGCTCATGTCCCTCTTCAGACATCAGTAGCTGGGTATTAGTGGGAGTGGGAACAGATGCTGGAGAGAAAGATAATAGTAATAATAATGAAGTTTATCTCGTTTGGACCACCCGAGGAAGGAAAAGCCCACATGATTCCCACTGATCCGTCTCACCGTGGCGGCTTGATATGTGTGTTAAGTGTCGAACAAGCGCAAAGGCTTTTTGCTCAAAGTTGACTTGAGTTTTAACAGTTTAAAATGACCCGTATTTAAATTCTGTGTTTGTGCTTATGGGGCGTGGAGTTGAACGTCTACGCCTTTTATTATCAAAGTCCAGCACACGGGCCAAAGAGAGTTTTGCTTCCTGTTATGATATCAGAGGTTTGTTTTAGTGGTAGTTTCCAATAAATCAGTTATTGCCGCTCCAGGTTTGTGTAAAATAAATAACGGAGACCATATTTGTCAAACAGTAGTGAGGGTGAACGCTCAGGACTAAAAGCACCAAAAGTACACAATATGATCTGTGATTAAAACAAGAAAAACTACAGATTTCATACAGAACCATATATAAGTGGAATAATATCTTCAGCTAAAGATCTTTATCCTCCTTTTTTTTTTTTTTTTTTTTTAAAGCTTTTTATTGCATAAATTATAGGAGATCTTGACAAAGAAAATAATTTTTTCTGAGTTGTTTTCATTACTGCTGTTTTGATGCATTAAGGCAAAAATACAGGTTCCATCGTTTCCAGCATAATTTGCACCGACAGCTCTTCCTTCACAAACACCCAGTCCGAATTTTAAATCCACCAAATCACCTCACTTACGCACCGTGCATAACTAAACCGCCCCCGTGTGCTTGTTTTCCAGATGACGAGACTCCTGGCCTGTACGGCTTCCTGCATGTGATCGTCCACTCCGCCAAGGGATTCAAGGAGTCGGCCAGTAAGTCGGGCGGGAACGGGTCTTCTTTTGTCTTCTCACTGGCTCCGTACGTTTAACTGCTGTGCAGAGACGCGTCTGCCAACAAAACACACGATCCAGTGGATCAACGCAGCCTGCACATGCAGTTCCCATCAGACCGGTGGGTCCCCAGAAGGAGGAGTGGGATTCCTGCGGTTGTTTTCGTTTCAGCGGGCATCGCACAGTCGCACACAAAAAAATGCTTTAAAAGAAACAATAAGTCGGATCGTCCGCCACAGATTCAAACAGAATCGTTTGGGAACACGATGGCCCGACGTGACGCTCGTGTCGCGCCAGCAAGCGGGCAGCTCGTTCCCTTCATACGCAGCAGGAGAGAGAAATATGATTTTCCGTCGTTACCATGACAGCCCTGTGTAGCCGCATGTGAAAAGCTGGAATTTCCCGGTTAATGGATTGGAAAGCTCTCTCTTCTGAAAGCCTGTTTGATCCTCCATGGAGCACGGAGGGGGGCTGCAGGGGGGAGGAGGGAGGAGGGGGGGTTACAACGAAGATGGAAAGTGTGTGCGTGTGTCGGGAGTTAGGTAGTTCCACTGATAAGGTTGTGTGTTGGCGTGTTTGGTGGAGCAGACGGAAGCAGGGCGGGGCTCGAAGAGTTACGAAGGTAATGGAGGGAAGAAGCTGCGGCGGCTGTTTGGCGTCACTCTGGTGTTCGGGAAATTAACGGTGACTTGAATCTCTACACAAACTAGGAAGTGGAAAAATTCCCATTTCCTGGGGGGGAGGAAAATACACCTGAATTGCTTCCAAGAGCTCAACGTGATGATGTTTTTATGTAGACAAACTAGTGAAGATGATATGAACATTACAAGCATCATTTCCTCAGCTTATGTGGGGGAAAACAATACCGTTATGACATTTATCTGTCCGTGTTTGTCGGGAATGTCTCTTGTCGTCCAGCGAACGTTCCAAACTCGGAAATGGGAACTTCCCAAGTGGTTTATTTACCAGTTCGCAGCTGGGTCAGTGCTCCATGCCTTCCAGCTGATAAAGCGATTACATACATTTTTAAGCAAAGTCTGGGTTCAAATAGGTGTTAGTAGGTTTGCAGTAGAGAGACGTGGCCGTTCGTTCATCTGTTTTAATGTTAAATCGGTGACGGCGTGTGGCAGTGCAGTCCCTAAACCTGTACAAAACTACCGATTGCTCTTCATCATTAACGCTTTATATACATAAAATATGTAAAACATTCCTTCTGCTATAACGTGCATTATCTAATTCAGACAATTTTTTTTTATTACATTTGAAAACGTTGTCTTGTCATTTCAGGCCTCGTTAAATTTAAGATGGGAATGATTCTCCGTTAAAGTCGACGAAACCACGTTAGACTGTCCCGCGTCGTTTATCGTGTGGCCATCGAACAATCCGAAAATTAGAGGGTTGATCAAACGGGCGTGAGGAGAAAATATGCAACTGGAAACTATGGAAACAATGCAGAAAATGTTGCCGTGTGCCAACCGCTGCTCCACCACGCCGCCGTCGCGAAGCCACATTTCCATATAAATTGAGGTTTTGCTTCGTTCGCGCCGCGTTGAGATTCTGTCACAACTTTACTGAGAAGGAAAATAAAGGGTCCTTAATAAATTACTGTGAGACGAGTGTGCATACGTCCGAGAGCCCGTTTCGCACGGCAACGTCTCCAAGTGAAAAATACAAAACATTAATTTCCTCGTGGACGTCCGGTGGTCGGAGCCGCTGAAAATGCAACTTTCCAGCCACCAACACTTGGGGCTCGGGGACGGCACTGGTGATGTAAACATTCGTTTCACTTCCATGTGGCTTCCAGCTCATGAAACGAGTCCCTCTGAGGCAGATTTCATCATGTTGTTCTCAACATTTTATCGACACGTCGTTGATTACTGCACTAATAAGAGGCTTTCTGTTCAACACACTGTACTCTGCGTGCATGATTCCCTCCAATACCACAAATCGGTGAAATTACAGTTATACTCTGGACGATGCGACCCAGTTTTGCATTTTAAGGCGGATGCTGCAGGGGGATACGATACCAGTGTGTAACGGAGCCTGTGTGTGAGAGGTTTGCTGCGGTTCCAGTCGCATTGTGGACGACGTTGATCTGCTCTGATAGCCGTGCATTTTTTCTGAAAAGATTCAGAAGCCGCTCGTTTGCATAATACTCTCCGCACGCTCTCGTGGAAACGCGTAAAAATGGAAATGACTGGAAATAGCAGTCATTATTCAGTGTTTAAGCAGACATCTTTAAGAGTCCTCAATAATAGCCTGGTTTGTTTTTTTTTTGTTTGTTTGTTTTGGCTCTTAGTCAGATCAGGAAAACATGTATTAGATGATCTTATTGGAGCTGTTATTTATATCACAACAATCTCCCCCGCAGTGGGAAAGGGCTTTAAAATCAGCTCAGGGCAAAGTTAGTCAAACTAGGTCAGAGAGGAGGAAGCTGGAAGCCCCAGCCCCCCCCCCCCCAAACTCGAGCACCAGTTAAAATATGAGCACATGTACCTGGCATGAATGCAACAGTTGAAACGTCCCCGTGGTGTAAAACTGCGGTTGCCCCCGCTGCACGGGAACAGCGTGTGCACCACCTGATAAGAAAATGTCGTTCAAACTGACAAAAAGATACTGGAGCTCCTCCAGCATCTGCCGACAAGTTTCTGCCTCCGAGCAGCAGCGTTTCAACGCCGCGAACCAGGTTTTTGTCACAAGATTTTCATCAAAGCGATCTTATTTCCTTTCGACTTGTGATATTTGCGTAATCTAATCCAGTCAAGGCTGCGTGTAGTTTTGTTCTCCGCCATCATTTTATTGGTTTTTCGACTTCTGAGTTTCATGGAATTGGCCTGATTGTGCCCCCCCCCCCCCCTTCATGGTTGTTTTTGTTTGTCCCCGAAGATGAATATTTTCTCCTGAAGCCTCGAGGCAAACGGAGCGAGACGGTGGTTTTATTGGCCCAGGCTCCTCATATTAGAAGCACTGATCAGTTTAACTGATTATCACTCGGGCACTAATTCTGTGCACCCACAGTTTGACCCAGCATTCAGCACGGCCCCGGGGCAAGATTACCCCCCCCCCCCCCCCTCCCTCCCTCCCTCCCTCCCAGGAGCCCCCCGCACACCAGCGAGGCCTGCAGTCCTCAGCTAATTGAGATGGAAAAGGATGGTATCCATTAACCCCGTGCATCTGGGGGTCAGAGACCCCACGCCGGCCAGTTTGTGGCCCCTTTCATCCACTGTGCTCAGCGGATGACCCGATAAGAGAAACGAAAGCTCACAGAGTCTGTCCCGCTTCTCCGCGAGGACAAAAAAAAAAAAAAAAGTGTCCCTCCAAATATGTTGGCTCTGGCCGAGACGCGAAAAAAAAAAACTCATTTCAGATGGAGAGGAAATCAACTTCCCGAGAAAAAGTGAGCGGCTCGGAGCTATGAATACACTCTTCTCTTCCACCGTGAACGGATGAAAAAGGGACTTAAATCAGATTAAAGTTTCAAACGGCTGCTGTTTTTTTTAACATCGTGGCAAAAAAAGTGCCACGGTCGACTGTATCCCACCTCTTCTCCTGCGTCCTTCCTCCTCTGACAGGTACTCGGCGTATTTCCGTCGTGTCGAACCACAGACGACGGCCATGTGTCGTTCCGCTCCGGCGTGTAACGGAAGCGTACGATCACCGCTTTCATTTTAAGAAAATATCCCCCAGATGGTCGCGCTGAATTCCTCTCCCGCTCAACTTCCCTCATACCACCGGCCGCTAATCTCCTCCTCGTCGGGAGTAATTACTGCTGAACCTTTCGGGATGCAAAAGAAAAACAAACAAAAAAGAGGGACTGAAACCAGATGGAATGAGATTCCACCAATACTGTATGGCCCGGGTGGATGTACGGACGCAAGTGTAAATATTTGCTCCGGTCAGTCGCAGCTCGCCCCCGGCCGGTGTGATGTGTGTCTCTGCATCTCCAGGTTCCTATCACACTGACGAAGATGATGATGATGATGATGATGTTGCTCTTTGGCGTTCCGTCATTGTGTCGACCGTGCGTTTATCAGCACGCGGGACGGACGCTGTCCCTCCTCCCCCAGCGGCTTCGCCACTCAATCTCGGAGACGGTTCCCCCGGTGAAAGGTCGAACCGTATTCCCATCCATCATGCTGTCAGACGCAGGGTTAACCCCGGGGACCGGGGGGGGAGCCGGGGGGGGCCTGCAGGACGCACTGCAGACACTTTGCAGACAGCCAATAATGCGGTCTGCAGGAGCATTTAAAGAAACACATTAACAGACTTAATTGCTACTTGCAAGAGGCGAGCGTGAGCCAATCCCAGAGGAGAGGCGGCCGCCGTGCGAGGATGTGAGGAGGGGAGCGGTGGTGGTGGTGGTGGTGGTCCTGAGTGTGTACACATCCAGGAGATTGATGTCTGTCCCCTGACAAACACCGGCGTATTGACAAAGCCAAGAAGCATTTCACTGCGGTTGGGTGTCCACCTTTCTGCTTTTCTGCTCCCAGAATCTCAATCCCTCACTGCTGGTGAAGTCGACTCACCGTTTACGTTTCTGACTCACATCATGCATTCCTATATCCTATTGTGTGTCCATATAAAGTCTGATTTAATGCCGTGGCATGTTTTTAACACGGAGTAATGTTATAGTGTATCAGTGCAGCACAGCCCCAATAAGCTGAGCTGAAGTCGCTCCGCTCGACACTGTAAAATTCACCAAAACATCAATGAAATCAATGTTTCCTCTCTGTTCGCTGAGCTTCTTCCCAGTGGGAAAAGAAATCCTTGAGTGTGAGCGCAACCTTAATTCAAGCAGTGTTTAATGATCTGTAGTAGCTGGGCCTGATCCCCCCCCCCAAAAAAAAAACAACCCCAAAACAAACTATTTTCACAATATTTTCATAGCTAATTTGAGAGCAAAGTAACATCCAAATCACTGCAATGGGCTCAGGGAGTGATGTTTAGAACCCTATATTCGACAAAATGATGGGGGGGAAAAGTTTCGCGCTCACAAAAATATGATTTGAACAGAAATGCAATAAAATAGGCAATTTCAAAGTTTTAGTCACTTTGCACATGCCTAATGGTAACTCATCCTTTTTGGCTTACATACTGGGCATCATTACATCTTTCTTATATATTCAAGTTCTCATTACGTTTAATTTCATATATTTGGTAAGTCTGCAACTCTCATAACGGCACTATAGCTCACATTATAGTTTTGATTAATCTCTATTACTTATTACTTACATTATGTTGTAAAATGTGTACTTTTTAGTACATTTTTCTATCATTTCAATTCAAAAGTGGAATGAAATAGTAATTTGTGTTCAGATGAACTTCTTCCTGAACAGTTTCATTCTCTTAGACTTGCATCTAAACTTCGTGTTTCCTTGGTGACACCAGGTAATAATGAATGGAGTTCATTAGAATAAACTCAGTAGTGAAGAGAACCTGTGAATCACACTATTTAGTAATAGTAAATAGCTAAACGTGTGTATGCTGAGGCTAAGAGAGCCGCTGACATGATGTGTAATGATGACTGTCGATGACTCAGAATGACCTCCGTACCATTAGAAAGGCTGTAAAATGTGTTTTTTGACGGATGCTCTTTCTTCAAAATGAGAAAATTGGAGAACCGGATGCTGGTAATGCGTCTCCCAGGCTCTGCACGGTGTGTTTATATGTCACAGTCGTTGCACGGACGCGTTGCGGAGCGGTGACGAAGCGGCCGGGGCGTCTAAGTGTTTGCTTTCCACTGCTCCGAAGCCGGCGTCGTTCCTTTATCTGATGGCGCTGTCCGTGTCCTGTTGTTTCCCCTTCAGATTTATACTGCACTCTGGAAGTGGACTCGTATGGGTACTTCGTCAGCAAGGCCAAGACCCGAGTCTTCAGGGACACCGCAGAGCCTCAGTGGAACGAAGTAAGTCAACGAGGCCTCCTAATATATCAACCTGGACCTAAAAACCCCCCAAAAAATGCTCGGGGCAACTGTTTTTAACCTGCTTTCTTTTTGCGTGGCGTCGTAGGAGTTTGAGATCGAGCTGGAGGGCTCCCAGTATCTGCGCATCCTGTGCTACGAGAAGTGTTACGACAAAAGCATGCTCAACAAGGACGACAACGAGATCGTGGACAAGATCATGGGCAAAGGGCAGGTCCAGGTAAGCGGGTGGCTCACCAGCACACCGCTCACACAAAGAGAGAGAGAGAGCAAGAGAAAGAGAGGGAGAGAGAGAGAGAGACGCCTGTCTCGCAGAGAGGAGTATTTCCAAACATGTGACTCATTTTAATTGGCTGTCTAGCCTCTGCGCACAGCGGAGTGGTTTTGTAGTGGGAGCCTCTGTGACGCTGGCTGGATTAATTATCTAAGGGAGAGTTTATTTGAGGGGGGGGTTCCCCCCCCGTCACGTTCTGAGAAATGTCTCGATGAAAATCCCTCGCAGGGTCTTGTTAACTACACACAGTGGTATTAGTGGCTTTTGGCATCGAGGCCAAAAAAATACCATTAACCGCTTTGTTTAAAGTTTGTAGTACGGCTCGAAGGAGCCTCATGTTTCTACTTTTTCCCCATTTGGTCGAGTGAAGCTTGACTCGTGTGAGTTTCCCGGCGCAGTTTTCCTCTTGTGCCGCCCTGTAAATCAATGGAGAGTCGCATTAATTAAGTGGGATGCGTCTATATCAGGGCTCTTTTAGAAAGTTTCCAAAGGTAACAACTGTTTGAAATCAGTCGAAAGATATGAAGATTGACTGCGACTGCTGCATGAAGCAAGACATTTTGTTGCCATAAATAAAAAAAGTATTGCTGGTGACAACCTCCAGCGGGAAAACACATCTTCCTGTCTCAGATATCAAGAAAGTGTGGCAAACATGAATCAGGGCTGCAAACTTGCAATTTTTTTCTGAGAGAACAAATCTTAAAAAAAACGTTTCCCCCTCGTATGACATCAAAACTTATTTCTAAACACACGATATGTTACAAAATGTTATTGTTAATCACATCAAAGACTATGACCACTCATTGCAATCCCTGCACCCTTTTCTGTAAGGAACTGTGTGTATATAATAGTCAACATTGCATTTATAAATATGGTGCTCAATTTGATATATTCCATTTTCAAACAGTTGTTTATATTATTTTTTTTTACTCTGTTTTCCTGGACACGTGCTAAAAACCTCCATTCATCATTTAAACCACTTTATCCAGTTCAGGGTCACTGGGGCCTGGAAAAAATCCCAAAACAGGACAAACATTCACACGTATGGGAAATTAATAATTCACATTTTTTCCCCCCAAATACATCATATTTAGTCGAGTTGTTACAAAACGGTGTTTCTGGGATGAAAACTCAGAAAAGAGATTGTAAAGTTCTTGAGGGAATGTATAGTTCTCCTACTGAAAGTCGACTAAAACAGCTTTGAAAGAGGAAAAAAAAAACAACAAAAAAAACCAGCTGTGGCATGTTTGTTGTAGCATTTCCTGTTTGTCAGCGCCGCTCTTTGTTTGGCTCATTCGGTTTGATGGTTTGTGTCCTCGAGGGCTTTTCCTTTCATTCCCTCTGGAGAGCAGAAGAAACGCAGCGTTTGTTTCTGTCTCTCCATCTGAAAAAAAATATATATATATTTTCCGTCGCTGGTTCAAATTCTACTTTTTCACACGAAACCATGCAGATGAGTGAATTAATCATTTAATCCTGTTTCTTAAATATAAAATAAACGTCTCTCTTTTTTTTTTTTAAGTAAGTCGGAACAGTTCATCAATGATTCAGCGTTGCAGCTTATACGACAGTAAAACCCACTTTTTATTAGTCAAGGATGAATGCTGCTGTTGTGAACATCCAACAACCAAAATAAAACAATAAATATATTTAAAAAGTGCCACAGGTTTGCTATGAGAGCGAGTGGCTCTTTGATATTTAAGAGGTCTTTTTATTTAATATTCACAGGTAGACGTATAATGAAAGGCAGGTTACACTCTGGACTTTCAACTCTGAGAACAATTTAGAGTCGCCAATTAATCCAACAAGCTGTCGAACCCAAAGAAAACTGATGCAGGAACAAGAACAACGTGGATTTTTTTTTTTCACACATTAAAAGAGGATTCATCTTCAGTATTCCCATTGTGAAGCATGAGACTGAATCACAGCAGTTGTTTTTTTTCTTCAGTTTTTATATTATTCCAGACTGTAAATTTGTTCTTTTGATGATTTGAGTTGTTTCATTTCCACAAGTTGCATTATTTAATCACATTCCAGCTCAGGGGCCACATACAGCTGAATTTAATCTGGAATGCACACCAATCAGTCAAATAGTATAATAATAACCTTTAAATTAAACTTTCAAGGTTTTTTCTTCCGCAGTGTTGCGGAGTATACAAAAATGTCTATATGTTTGCGAAAAGAAACAATTACTACCAAAAATGATGACATAAAGCTCATTTCAATCAACCTTCTGGTGGCAAATACGGTGAAATGTCAAAAAATCGCAGCATCACAAATATCTCATTTCGGTGTTGTGTCCGCTACTCTTAACAAATGTGTTAAAAGTCGATATTTTTCTCATATTTCACACCAATGCTCTTGATGAAGTTGATCCCAACCGTTTTTCCCCACAAAATAAAAGGACACACCCAAATAATAAAAACAAAAATAAAAGCGCTGGTCAGTTTCTTCGGTTTGTTCTCGATTCCGAAAACATCTTATCCGGCTTTCCCTTGACATGTGCTAATCTTGTTTTGTCCTCCCCTCTGTGACCCCCCCCCCCCCCCCGGCCCTCCCTCGAGGGAGTCCTGGGCTCCGGGTCGGGCACCGCTGTCTTAATACGCCGACGTACGATAAGTGAACCGTGAAGATTTATGTTCCGTCCGTTCGAGTGCTGGTTTATTATCACAGAAGTCAAATGAAATCCCAAGCAAAGCTTTTCCTCCTGTGTGTATGTGTGTGTGTGTGTGTGTGTGTGCGTCCTCTCGGCATCCAGGCACAGCTCACACTTGGAAGTCGGAGTTTTGTTACGTCACACCGAAACCGGTATCTCGTGTCACGTCGAAGTGGCAACCGAGGAATGTAACCGCAGTCGGAGAAACTTCCACTCGGACCCGAGCTGTTTGCTTTCTTGGTGAAGCTGGGTTTATAAGGAGCCTTCGCTGTTTGGCTTTCCTCTCCGGAGACCCTCTGATTTATTTAAGAAGCTTGTGAAACACTGACCGACCATAAATGGGCACATTGAGCTGGAAGTCGCCTTTTTTTTTTTTTTTTTAAATAATCCGCTGCTGTTCCTCATGAGAAAATATCCCGACTCATGAGTTTGTACTTCCATAGATACCGATACAAGCATGGAGGATTTCGGATGCTGTGAATGACACGGCGGCTTCATGCGGCGTTAAAAACACTCAGTGTCACATCAGTTTGACCGAGTCTCTTGTCCACATGGGAAATGCCGCCATCTATTTCCAGCCACACACCAATTCCCCTAAAGCAGATAGCCTCTGATCTCGGAGGTCAGGCTGCAAATTCGTCATTAAATGGCAACAGAGTCTGACTTATACACACCCCAGGCGTCTTTCAAATAGAGGCTTTAATGTCTGCGAGCAAGTTATTTAAAGACTTGATCCATATCAGCCTCGAAATTGCCATTTAAAGCCCCCGGTGTCTTAATTTTTTGCGGCCGACTCACAGAATTTTTAGCGCTGAAGCTACTGGCGGAACGAAGTGTCTGTACATTCGGTGTGAACTCTGTTCCACTTTCTTAATTAGCTTCGCTTCGGGACACCAGGAATTACGAGACCTGCGAAAGTCGGACGAGCGAGTTTGTCGGCGTCGTCTCTCCGCTCATCTCGGGGTGTTATAAGGTCGCGTCCGGCGGACTGGTTATGAGTGATAAGTGCAACTTCTCCCGAGCGACCCGCGAGCGTCGGCTGCTCGTCTTCGGTTATGTAACTGTTTAGGTTAACAGCCCCGCCGCTCTTTGTGTTTGCAGAATTGCATCATATCAAGCAGCTCCGGCGAGGCTTTCATGTGGTAACCCAACCCTCGTGAACCCCATCGCAGCCTCCCCCAGGCTTTTTTCGTTTATTTACATATTTATTTTCTTGTCTTATCGGGACAGGAACTTGTTGTCTTTCATGCACCCTGGAGCAGCCTCGCTCAACGGTCACTCTGCGAAACACAAAGCAAGCGACGTGTTTCGCGATTTTACTTTGGCGTCTTTGGTCCTTTTCCAAAATATTCTCATCCTTATTTTAGGCGCAGCAATGAATTAAATCAGCTTTTTTGGTCACTTTTGTAACACACAATGCTTGACTTGCACTTTATTTCATCAAATTCTCTGCTGATTTAATATTTTCCGAGAAAGTAGCGACGATGTTGTTAAATTTAAAGAGTTATGGTGAATTAAACTCAACACTTTGACTGTCTGCACTTGGTGTCCAGGTAATATTGCTTTTTCGGGCAATTTCGTCAGTTTGGACTTAATTCAACTTCAAATGTATCAGCTCCCCCGCATGAGGATCAACCTTTAAATGATCAATCTCAAGCTCTTATCTTTATTACAAGGTCACTGATTGCTGATCCTGAATGGTATATCTGAGGGTTTTAAGATAATCTTCTCTCTACCAGCTTTGGTTCACTGTCTGCCTCTCTGCTCCCGTTGTTTTCCTTTACTGCAATATATAAAGAGGCTTTTTGGTGCCCCTGTATAAAAGATAACTGACGTCAATGGCTGTTGCTGAGTCATTTCACTGTGTTCACAACCACCTCCTTACTTTACTGTATGTTGACCTGATCACACATGCTGGAAAAGTATCAAGAAATACTGCTGAATTAAATCCAATTAAAAGAGTAATTTAATACAACACAAAGCTTTACAGCTTTATGTTTTAGTAGAAATAAATATCATAACTGAAATGCAGAGAATTAAACCATTTTGTGTTTCAAGCGTGTCGAATGCAGAGACTTACTGCACTTAAACTGAGATTTTAGTTAAAGTTTAGCCAGATTTTCAGCCGCTAACTCGAACTTAACAACAAATCTCATTAACTTTCTATGAATTAACTACTGACAACAGTATGTTTTAGTTTAAAAAAGACGCAACAGTGAGCTTTACTCAAGTGATAATAGCTCTGCTTTACTCACATTTTAAATCATTTTTGCTTCATGTATTTTGTCTGGTCAGCCACTGAAGTTACTGTCAGAGGAGGATTTTTTCCGGTGAAAAAACGCTAACTGCAGATGACATATTTGTCTCGATTCAGACTGGAAGCAAAACCCCACCGCCCTGCCACCCAAATACCCGGAGTTCCTTCGCTGTACTGAATGTCCTCGTGTTCTTTTCCCTGTCCTGTTCTTTCCACGTATCTCTGATTGTCCTGTTACTCAAGAGTCGTGTATCACATGACTACACTAATGTACCCGTAGAAAAACACTCGTAACCTTTTTTCTCCCGCTATCTATGAAAGTCTGCACAGCCCCCCCCCCCCCCCCCCCCCCCCACCCCGCCCGCCCAGGGGGGGGCTGTTTTCATTAGTTTGTGTTCCAGGTTGACCACGCGTCAATCCCTCACCACGGCAGTGTTACTGGGCCCCAGTAAGCAGTAACCTGATAGTTTTGAACTGTTTCCCGGAGATAATGGAAGCCAGAGAAGTTGGGCATCGATGCTTTAAGGAAAAAAAAAAAAAAAAAAATGGGGTGATGAAGTTGTTTGTTCCTGGCAAGCTCTTAGTTTCTTCTCTGAAGCGGCCGGGCGGAACGGGGGTACACGCGTGCATTAGCCCTGCGTTACTGTAAAGCCGCGGGTGCAGAGGGGCTGTAAAGTTTGATGCGAGCGTCTATGTGCACTCTCATTCCCACTTAAGAGCCGCAGTTCCTTCCTCAACCTGAAGCATTAGATGCAAAAGTTTGACATTTACATGCCATGTGAGGGGGATCGTTGGCCAGAGGAACATTGTTTGGGGGGGTAATAGCCGGCCGCCCCGTATGGAGCACTCGCCGGGCTGCCGGTGCCGAAAGTGCAGGCTCGACGTTGTGATCTCATCGCTCAAACGAGTGCGGGCTGGTGAGTGAGCCTTGGAATATGTGGGACGTGTATAAAGAAAAAAACTGTGAAATCGTCTGTAAGCGAGCGGAGAAATTAACATGAAAACATCTCAACATTCCTGAGAGATTATATCTTAAAAGTACATAGTGTTTTTTTTTTTTTCTCTCCCTGATTGGAGCGGAGGTGTCACAAACTCGGCCTCGGGTCACATCTTCCGATGAGTAAACCTTCAGAACGGTTGTTCTGAGATAGTTATTGTCGTTTTCATGCTGGCGCTATTTCACCAAAAAATTAAAAGGTACGAGCTCTTACTGCTGCGTTGCTATGGCAACAGAATCACATCTTCACTTCTTGGATTCGGTGTAGTGTTTTGCCCCTGAACCTGGTTGGTCAAACACATTTTAGTTCAGACTCACATACAGCTCAATGTTATCTTGAGTGGGACAGACGGGTAAAACAGTCCCATAATAACCTTCAATATTTCAACTTTTACATTTTTTCAGTGTTGCGATGCAGGGTATATGCCATTAAAATGTCTACATTTGCACAAAAGCAAACAATTACTGCAATCTCAAGATAAAACCATTTTTAATGAAATCTTCTGGTGCAAAATGCAGAAAAATGTCCCCCAAAAAAACCCGGTTTCTTTTAGCTGTTGCATAATGCATGTTTCTACAAACTCACCCTGACGGCACAGCGTTGAGGCTAATGCTAGTGTGTTAGCTTTCTTTACAATTTTGGTTTGTCTCCATTGGAGCCTCTTTCAGGACGGTTTTCACCCACAGGCTTTATGTTTATCGCCCTAAAGGCTGTGGACAAATGATCTATAGCAGTCCATTTTTGGAGAAATTGTTGATGTCTCCTCTTTAATTTTTAATTTTGCAATGACATCACTCTGGTCGGATGAAGCCTCTGGTCGGTCCGCGGTTTAGAATATAAGTAAAAAAAGTTTTTAACAAAGCCTATAGCAACAAAGATATATTGTTTGTTTT
Source organism: Blennius ocellaris (assembly GCF_963422515.1). Taxonomy (NCBI): domain Eukaryota; kingdom Metazoa; phylum Chordata; class Actinopteri; order Blenniiformes; family Blenniidae; genus Blennius; species Blennius ocellaris. Next base: position 22,929,529 of record NC_137663.1, read on the forward strand.
TCTAACTGTAAAGTATTGAATTCTTATTTAGAAGTATTTCTAAAATATTTTTCATGAAATGCTTTTGTTTTTTTTTCTCTCATGAGAACAAAATCCTGTGTGCTTTTTATGGAAATTGTGTTTTGGACCAACGGCAAGTTTCTTTGTATGCAACTCCTGTGAAATATGTCTCCCCTCTGGGCTAACCGGGTGGTGGTATTTGTTTTTGAACATGGAGCTCGGTGGTTTTAATGAGGGTGTGTGGGTGTGTGTGTGTGTGTGTGTGTGTGTGGTATTAATACACATTACTGTCTAATAGGTGGTGTCATTTATTTAGTTTCTGGCCCCTGTCATTTAGGGCTGCGATCTGTCATGTTTTATACTACATACCCCCTGCAGCCAAACACACACTCACACATACACACAGCTGTCAACAACACTAACAGATGGGTCTGTGCTGGGAGTGTGTGTGATTGTGTGTGTGTTGAATTCCCCCGGGGACGAACTGAAGGCTTGCCTGCACACACAACTGGGTGATGGGCTAATGCATTGTAAATGATATCAATAACTTGAGCCTGCTGCATTACCTGGTGTTTATTAGCTCGTGGCTCCTTTGTCTTGCTCAGTGTGTGTGTGTGTGTGTGTGTGCGCGAGTGTGTGTGTTGGGGTGAGAGTATACATCTATACAGAAGCAAATAGTGCACAAATCCCCATCGCTCTTCTGCCTCCTAATTTACTTTGTTACTTCATGTTTCCTGCGCCGATATTTCCGTCTTTGTTTTTAATGACTCCCATCTCTCATCGTCTCTGCATTTTTCAGCATATGGCACCTTTCGTTTTCTTTAATGGATGAGCCCCAATTAGGCCGACGACTTCCTCATCAGACGCTCCTTGATCAGTGGAGCTGATAGCAGCGTTTTGATGGATTTGTATTTCATTTCTGGGTTGTTTTTTTTTCCTGTCATCTTTCCACCAAGCCGCTCCTCCGTCACAGCCCTTCACTTCGACAGCCTTTGTTCCCACTTAAAACATTCCCTGCCTCCCACTTGGGATATGCATGCCCTAAATAACTACATGCATCCTCAGATCACGCAAACATGCGAGATACCCCACTCTCCCTGTCTTTGTGAGTGGAATAGGAAAAGCCCCTGACCTGCCAAATCTCGTTTTTGAGCGAGTGTAAATACAAAATATATTGGATCAACATTTGTCCACTTCCTTCTTGTTTTTCTGGGTTTTTTTTATTTTTATTATTTATATGGCTGAGGAGGGGATTAAAAGGCACAAGAAAAAGCTGCTGTATATACTCTTTATGCTGGTAATTAATGTTGGGATTAACAAAAAACACTAACTTTGGTCATGGAGAGCAAGCAGACTTCAATTCAGTGTGTGTAGTTTTCTCATTATTTCTTAAATCTATCAACAGAGAGCATTTCCAGTCTAATTCAGAGAACTAAGGAATATGTCAACATTACAAGACGTGGAGATTTTTTGTCACGATAAGAATATAATTAACTTTTTGAACTTAGTTTTTATTAAAGTTTTACCAACGCAGTATTGTTGGTGAAGAAAAACAATGAGGTGAAGGAAAATGCTTTGTGAAATATCAAACGTATTTGAGGTTTTGTGCTTTGCAATGTGTTTGCTTGTCGAAACAGTAAAATCAAGTACAAGGTTCATTCATTCCAACACTGTAAGTCAGAGAGTTTAATTACAAGGGAGCATAATTACAATTATTTGCAAGTCAGTTTTAGGACATTTGAATTCATTAAATTAAAAAACTCAGCGTGTGTTAAAAGAGTTCTAGGACACTTTATAGTAGTTTTATGCTCATTTATATCAGTCCTTTAGTAACCAATTGGTTATCTCTCAATAAAATGGCTTCGAAAGATGAAATCCAAAGATTATTGCCTGTAAACCTTCACATACGGTAAGTGGAATTTTAAAGTCACAGATTAAAACAAAAATCACTTGTGCCGTTGCAAAACTGCTTGACTTTGCAAAACTGAAGTTCTTCAAACTCATGTTGCAACTAAAGCAATGAAACAAGCGCATTAGCAGAAGCAATCGGGTGTAATAGGGATCTTTTCTTGAGTTGTCATTTTGCTGTTGAGATACATGGATGGCTGAGCGATCAGGTAGCTGAACATAATGGGGAGCTTCTCAAATTCACAAATTCATAAATATCTGTTTTTTATGAAGATGAGTGTTTGCAGCAGAAACCCAAAGTATTTTACCGATTTTGCAGAATCTTTGTCCTCGGTGTTCTACTTCCACATGATAAAAAAATGAGGTGATGGGCTTAACTTTGTATTAGTATTCATACTGAGAGGAGCTTGAATGTCTTGAACTAATTACTTTCCAGTTTCTTCAGTGTTTTTACAGGTTTCATTCAAAACTATTAACTTCATATTTAAAGGGAGGAAAAACATGCAGTCTTCACTGGGAGTCAACCTTTGGAAGCCATGAAACGTCTGAACAATAGTTTATCTGTGTTTCGTTTGAGGCGTGTGGCTCGAAAAGCACCATTCATTTCAACTTTGACTAATCAGAAAAGAAAAAAGAAAAAAAACTGTCTGTCCAAATAGTGAGTCCAGCTCTGAAGTCGGGGGGCCTTGGGCAGACGTTTGATTTCGCCTGAGGACGAGGAGTGAACTGTGAACCGTGTAGAAGAGCACAGCGGAGCAGCTTCACCGTCGCCGTCTGGGGAGAATAAAGTGACAATGTAAAAAAAGGCCATTTAAAGGCCGGCGGGTCTCTGCGGGACCTCCATCACATTGGACTTTGCCCCTTTCGACCTCGCCCCACGTTTGCTCTCGAAAGGAAGGACGAGAGGGCTACTTTTCAATGTCGACAACAAATTGGTCCCCGTTATGACTGTTACGTAATGTTTCAGCGGAGCGTTTTTTTTTTGGATTGACAACAGATGTATGATTTCCTCCTATGAGTGTGCATATGTAGCACATGTGGTGAAGGTGTGCTGGAAAGAGAGATGGAGTAGGAGGAGGAGGAGGAGGAGAATAGCAATGAGAGCCCCAGATGGTGGCCAATTATGTGATGCTGGGAGTTAAAGTGAGAACAAAGGAGCTCATCACAGCCTGAGAAATGAAGTGCTCTCCAGAGAGACACTGCAAATTTCCCCATGCAGTTATCGCCACCGCCCCTTTTGTCTGCTGCAAGAGTCGGGGGTTCAGCGATAATTGGTAACAGTCCGCAAGTGGAGGTGGGTGGAGAGGGGGGGGGGCAGATGACACAAATTGTGTCGTACTTGAACACAGAAACTATCAAGACACCATCGTGAGACGGACAAGAGCCACTTGGTCCCGTCATGAGAGGTTTGAGGATTCGTGGCCAATCGGAGTCGGTTCACTTGGCCGTGATTAGAATTTCCCAGCAATTGTTCTCGATGTTTGAGCTTCTCACGGCGGCGAAGCCTTGAAGAGGATTCTGCTGCAGAAAGAGACACGGGGAACGAGCCATTATTAACGACAAGTAGTCTTTTAGTGGGCCCCGTACTGTCTTTACACTGTAGAACTGCCCTTCAAACGATACAAGGTACATTTGATCAAAGTGAAATCGTCTGGTGATTCTAAGCCGCCTTTTTTTGTGGCTTTATACAAAAACAGCTTCTCTCGTTTTCTGTCCTGGGGCCTAATGTTGCTGGAGCCCAGGGTTTTCTCAACCCCCCTGCCCCCCCAGGCTCTTCTCAAGCTGTTGAGTTACAGACAACAGATGACATTGACCGAGAGAATCATCTCATCCCTCTCATCACGTTTTCAGTCCGACTGCGAGGGATAAAGCTCATTTCATGCTCGGCTTTGCCGGCGAGGCTCGACCCCGAGGAGGACGACCTCGGCCAGACCTCTGGGGGAACCTTGTGGGAAACGCCTGCGTGGCCCGAAGGGACGAGTGTCCAGAGTGTTGACTTCAGCCTCGAGACGCTCCTCTGGCCTTGTTCTTCGCTGATCTGACTTTACCTCTTCCTTACACCTTGATGATGCTGTGAACTTGTGAAAATCTGGCAAAGCTATTCGAGCTATGGTTTCCGGCCACCAGGCTATATTTATTTCTTTTCACCTCTTTTCTTCCGTAACTGTTAACCTGTGAAAACATTTTGATAAAGTGCAAAAACAGTCCGATTAAAGTATCCTTTATAAAGAATATGGCAATAAGAACCAGCTCCAGGAACTTCAGAGCAGCTGTTTGCTTTTGGTCGAATGAAAGGTTAAATATAGGTTAAGATCGTGTGTGTGGCCGGGCATAATGTCATACCGGGGTCGTTCTCTTTAACTACGCCAACAAGCTGCTGGTTGCACCCAAACAAACTCCTGTGAGAATCAGTTTGTTTGTTTTTTTGTTGTTTTTTTTCAATCAAAAATCACCGGAGCAAAGTGAATGGCGCTCCGTTTCTCTCTGTCCTCCAGATTGCACTCCTTTGTCCTTGGCTGAGTGCTGGGACGCCGTCTTTCTGCACTTTCTTTCTTTCATAATCAGATTTCACTGGCAGAAGCCAGTCTCCGACCACCAGATGCAACTTTCTTTTCTTTTCTTTTTTTTTTTTTTAAATCCCCAAACCCCAGTGAGACCAGTGTACTTTCCCCTCTTTCCCCTCTTGTTGTTGTTGGCAGCCATCCGGCCAGTATTAAAGTCAACAGGCCTCAGCGACACACCGTGTCCCAGCTTTTAGGGGGAGCATGTTGTGACTTTCAAAGTGGTCGTTCTGGTAGCCGGCGCCGTGTTGACGGGTCCCGTTTCTTTGCCGTGGGCAGCCGGCGATCGGGTTGGGCAAGCGCGCAAGCTGTAGCTCTGGCGTTGTTTCACGCGGCCGCCCGTTCGGATGCCATAATTGTACAGGAACTTCAATGCTTTCCACATGGTCGAGAGCCGGGCTCCGAGGTTGAGCAAGCGTTTACCCGCTCTGCCTCTGCACTTCATTATGCAGCATGGTTGGTCCTCGCTGGGGAATGTGTGAGCTGTGCTTTCCTCTGCTTCCGAGTGTGCTGATACAGTCACATCTCAATAGTTGTTAGAAAAAAACCCCCCAAAAAACAGGTTTTTATGGACATTTCACTCTATTTTGCACCTGATTTTATCATTAAAATTGCCTTTATGTTGAGATTGTAGTCATTTTCGATCATAATTGGGATAGTGGAAATAGCCATTTTCATTACAACAAAGAAAAACTTGAAACTTAAAACAATTATTAATGCACTATTTTACCAGTCCGGCCCACTCGGGATGAAATTGTGCTGTGTGTGGCTTTTGATCTGAAATGTGTTTGACGTCCCTGTTTTAAAGTAATGATGATGCTGTTTTTGTTGCTTCCTGCTGTTGATGCCCGTCAGTTTGCTAACGACCTGCTGCATCGTCTACTGTATGCAAGCCTTTCTGAAGCGAGCTGTCTACATTTAAACATCATTTAAATACACAGGACAGAAAAAAAACAAGCCTTTTCTACTCTGATTGCTTTTGTTTTATCTTGACTTTTTTTGTGGTGTCTTTTTGTGGAAGAGGCTTCCTATTACTAAACTGAATAATAACAACCAACAATTTTGATGAAGAGGAAGTACAATACATCTCCTCCTGAAATGATCTATATCACATCATCTGTGCATTCAATACTTGACAATATTTGTAGGGTGAGCTTCATTAACTTTCTTCAGTTGGTTGTGTTTTGGTTGAGACGATCCAAGCAGAACCAGTGTGTGCTCCTTTTTTATTTTTAATTGCAAAGTCTTCATCCTGAGTTTCACTAAATGTTTCCCCAGAAACTTCCCCAAGAATCTGTCAGCTCGTATAAAGTGTCAGAGGGATTTATCACGTCTTGGTTTCCCATCGTACGACGTCGGTGGAAGCCGAAACCGGCAGAATGCCAATAATTCACTGCTTCCGAATGCCGCAGGTGCAGTTCGCGTCTACCGACGTGACAAAGGAACGGCGAAGGAGCAGCGTGAACATCGATGGCAGAAATAGAGTTTTATTGTCAGTTGCCCTGTTGAAAAATTCCAATAATACAAGAGAGATGAGCCTCAGTGCTGCTGTCCGATACGTGTGTGAGTGTGTGTGTGGACTTGATCCTCGCAGTCTTTCTTGAATTAACTTTATATTTCTGAGTGTGCGCCCCAGTAAGCCGTCAGATTTTGTACTTGATCCAATCTGCCTGGCCTCTCAAGCCACGGGAGCCTTCGCACTGCTTCGATAATTGAGTAAAAACAGGACCGGGCTGCTGCTGGTTGCACATCACCGCACAGGGAAGGGGGAAAAAAAAAATGCTGGTCTGAGTTCGCCACGTTCGCCAGTTTCTCCGATGCGTGTGGTTGATATCCGGTGTTTAATTTGTGTTTCCTTGGCATCATGCGAGGACGAAACAGAAGCCGACTCTTAATCAGTAGCTCCAGGTCCTGCAGCTGTTATTTTTGGGTTACCGCACACAGTTTTTTTTGCATGTTACAGCTCTGCGGCGGCATCTGCTCGGCTCCTGCAGCGGTTCACCAGTGCTCGCGAGCCCCTCACACACACACACACACACACACACTACACGCACACACACGGAGAGAAAAACAAGAGGACATGAAATCTGCTGGCTGAGAAAGATGCTCTTTCCCCGGGCTTGTAGGGAAATTCATAGCGAGTGCAAGGTTCTCAAAATAGTGCTTTTAGCTGGTTGTCATATCGGGAATTTGACCTTTAACCTTAATGTGAGTACGATCTGATTCACAGCGGTCCAGAGTCCATTACATCTCAACCTACCTCTGAATAAAGTGCATATGAAAGGATTTTGGATGACTTATAGAGTTTAAATCAGTAGTTTGAGCTCATGGCTTGAACCTGTGTTACCTCCCATCACATTCGACCCTCCTCTAATGACCCTACCATACTTTTTTCCTTTCACACGATCAGAGTTGGAAAAGTTTAATATAAATGCTGGGTGTCTCGGCTCCATGCCGCTCACAGAACTTATGACCAATCACTAATAAACTTTTTTTTTCCTTCATATACAAACTCTCCATGTCTGAAACGGATCGTGCTTTCATATCTTTGCTTATCGTGAAGGTTTCAAGTTGTTGTTTGAGTCCATGATCTCCCGTGACATTCCACTCTTCGTATGGCAGCACGGCGATCCGTGCCAGGCTTTTGATCTGCTTTATGACTTCCTGTCCCGAGGCAAGGGCGGGAAACTGCCCCTTTCCTGTTCTGTCTGCGCCGACCGCGTGAACCCCAGCGCGGGTGTGCTGATCGCACAGTTTTACATCAGACTTCTTGTTTTTTTTATTGGTCTATCAGGTAACTCAGCTTCCCATCCAAACCCAGGCTTTGGTTGAGCAGATTTTTTTTAATGTTTTTTTGGGGAGGGGCTGTATTAATAAGATAATAATGTCCCTGCTGTGCTGTGAGGTGTAACCCAGCAGGTGTTTACCTTCTCAACAGACAAATATCCAGCTGCCGTAACGAGCCGAACTCATAAAAACACATCAGGCTAACGGCTCGCTCACTCCAACTGATGTTTGACCCCTTTTATAGCCTTATTAAAAATGTGTTTTTGCACAGGATTCCTGACTTTTGACCCCAGTTTTGTCACTGCAAATTACACTGATGGTGATGTAATTGTTTTCGTGTGGAGGACGGGTTCGCGGCGTCCCCCCTGACTCTCGGCGTGGATGTTTTGAACTTGTCAGCTGTGCAGAAGATGAGATCATTACATTGCTGGTTAACTGGTGTTGCTGCACATTACATTGCTGGTTAACTGGTGTTGCTGCATAACAGGCTGACACCACATGTAACGAAGCCAGAGATTCAAACCAGCTCCTGCCTTTGGCACACAGTGAAACATTTAAAAGCTCCAAATCAAAGAATAGTTGACAGATATGAAATCGTTTTTAGCTTTTTTTTTTCCAATCTCAACCGAGTGTACCATCTATTTTCTCCTCAGCGTTCTTATTTTTTTTTATTGTGCAGTGAATGTGACCACACGAGTCGGCAGCAACTGTAACTACAAGTTCCCACTTTAAATAACCTTGGAGAACAACGCTGTTTAGTGCATCTCCGATGACAAGCGCTCCTCCTGCTCTGCTTTGCTCGAAGCAGCCTGTTGCATAACCAGTGTGTCGTGCTGCGTTCATCCGAGCAATGTTTTGAAAGAAAAATGTAAAAAAAAAAAAAAAACAGTCATCCCTGGCAGAGTGGTGTAAATGTGTTGGCGCCCGCTCCCAGCGTGTACCTGTTCCCTCCGCCGAGTCCCGCTTCCGATGAGCACAGTGGGCGTTCATGAGGTCGGGCACCTCAAAAGTCCATTTCACCGTCGACAAATTGTTTGAATTATGTAATGTGAGTTATATAATAGCTGGGTGAGACGCATTATACTGCATGTGTGTTTGTGTTCCCGGAGCTGCGGAGGAGTTGTTTGGGTTGATAGCATCTCTGCCTCCTTGTATCTTCCCCTCTTCCTCCCCCCCCCCCCGTTATAACCTGATGATGTCTTCACCCGGCAGGTCGGCTCCGGTCAGGTCGAAGCCGCAGACATCCGTCCTCTTTAATCCCGCGGACGACTGCTCGGTATCGATCAGTCACGAAACTTGTTTGGTTTCTGCTTCATCTTCTTTATCAGTGATTTGAAAGGATGAAGACGAGGGCGATTGAGGCTCTGCAGCAGGAAGGGGGGCAGATCAGTTCAGCTCCCTCTGCGTCAGCCCGAGGTGCCGTTCGGCGCCTCAACCTTCTATTAACGCTGTCACATGAACAACGGTCATCACAACAACTCAATCACTACGATCTTTAAGGAGAGTTGAAGCTGGCAGATTCCTCACGGACAGACTAATTCAGTTTCCACCCCTGAGTCGATTGAGTTTTTCCACCTACTTACAAGGCGCTGACCCTAAAAGTCTTTTCCTCCCAATAGGTTATTAGTGGATGAAGGTCAGAGAGGAGATGGAGGATTCTGTGACCAATTTAACTGACCCGGTTTTACTGAAAAGCGAAATATCAGACCTCGCATAACTCATCGCAAGGCCTTCATTATGTTTTCTTAATTCTAAATTTTCGACACAAAATCTATTATTTAGCTGAGTTGCGGGACATCATCCCAAAGTTTAAAAACAGAATAATCCAGAATGTAATGGTCCATTTCATGGCGTCACCTGTCAAGAGGGTTCTATTCACTTTATCGGTCCGTTAATAATTAATCCATCCAGGGTTACCGTGGAGTTGGGAGGATGGAGTCATCACATTTAACTTTGGACAAAAGGCAGGAAGCACTCAGGAAAGATCCGCTTCATCAGTCACGTCGGTTGATTTTACATGGCAATGGTGCTTATACAACACTAAAATACAGCATTGCAACTTCACATAATGACGCCATCAAACTGCATCTTTGGGGGGGGGGGGGGGGGGGGGGGGGGGTTGACATTATTAGATTACACATAATGAAAATGTCTGCAGACACGCATTATGCTACAGATATGACAACGTCAATCTGGAAGAAGGTTACAAAGGTTTTAATAAAAGATTCGTCTTTATTTCTAGTTTCTTGTAATCTAAACACTGCTGCTGCGCCGTCTTTAAAGCTCTAAAGGCTGCAACTTCTACTGTTATGCTGTGAAAGAAAAAGATTGCAAAATGTGCAAAAAATTCAGTCTTTTAGCAGAAAGTAAAGGAATCTTATATGAGTCCATTAGTGAGGTCAGAGGTCGCACGGGCAAAATAAAAGACGTCTTCAAAAAAGCATTTGACGCAACGTTCTGCGGGACAGAACGTCCAAAACTGTCAGAAATGGAGGCTCTGCTACAATGCGTCTTTTATAACGAGGAATGTTTTCCTTTCGTGCTGCTCAATAACTTAAATGCTGAAAGGACGAATTATTCCACTTGGATCATGAACCAAGAAAATATCTAATTTGATATTTTTCGCATGTTATCCATTTGTAGGGTTTGCTTGAGAGTCGTTGTGCCGGAGCCTAACAGCATAACATCATAGTGTCACATGCAGATAAAAGTTGATTTACTAACAAAACTTCAACTGACTGGCCCCACTTGAGATTAGTAAAGTGCATTCCTGCAGAAAGTGACCGGCGCTCTCATGACAACAATACACATGCTCTCACGTAATAATACTGCAGATAAGGGGCACTGTTAACCAACAGGCATCTCAAATAACTCTTGACACATTTCACTTTCACACGCTATTACTGATGCAAATGGTGCTAATCAGCTGTTTTCACAGTGTTGTCATGGTGAGAGAAATCAGTTCCCAAAGTTCTCAGTTTGACTTTATTCAGATGTATTTTTCCAACTTGGGATTTTGAACTTTTTTTTTTTTTTTTACTGCATCGTAACTCATGAATGCACAAGCACATGCCCTAGTTAATTTTGGTACCACAGCAGTCTTGTGCAGACTCCCATTTCAGCGTGAGTCAGCGCTTTTTGGAAATAGTGACTTTGCAGAACTCTTTAAAAAGATCTCGCGTCAGCAGTGTGGCGCTACACGTACACACGTGTGCAGCCCAGCTGAAGGTTGTGTGAGTTTAGTTCGGCTGTGAAGACAACATAAGCTGCTGTCTGTTTACCATCTTCGACGGAATCGATCGGACATCTTGAATAAAGAAACCCCTCGTTCTTTGCCGCCGCCCCCCCCGAAGGAATCTAGAATCGGGAGTCACGTGCACCCACGGACAACACTTTCCACGACACCCGTCCCCACAGCGTTTAGACCTCAAGGTTTTGTGTTTCTACTACAAACCTCGGTTGCATAACTCTCTCCCCATCTCGTGCGAGTCGAGACCGGCCCGTCGTCTCACCTCCTTCAGTCCCACCGCCCTTCCTCCCGGTCCGCAGAATCTTCCAGGTGGCTGCGTCCAGCCAGCCCTGCGTATACTCTCAAGACTGAATTATTCAAGCGGGTCAGCTTGTGAGGCTGCGCTCTCTTCATCGCTGGAACTGGGTCACGCTGTTCAGATGTAACGCAACCTTGTCCCAGTCAAGCGCAGATCACAACACTGAGATCACAGCGCCGGCACGCCGACTTCAGTCGCATCACGCCAAAGGGGAGAAATCACACCCCGAACTTCAGCATACAACCAAAATAGCTGCCGACGTGGCGGAGGAGAATGTGTCATCCTCGCCCTATTTACACACATTAAGCTAACGCCAAGTGTGACAGCAGCTACAAATCCTGTGCGTGCATACCAACAACCAAACCTCGGGTTAAAAAAAAAAAAAAAATGCAGCAACTTTTGAGCTCCATCCAGAAAAGCCTGGGTGCTGCAGTGATGTTTAAACCTTCTGTGGAAAGATTTCACGGGAGAACTGAGCTGGATCTTGCGGATTATGAGATCTTTTGGTGTTACGGGGGCCTCATGAAGTCTCAAGTCCAAAAAATCTGTCTCCAGGTTTTAAACAGGTAGATTCTCCTCATGCAGCTTCAGCTGCAGTTCAAGCCGCGGCTGGTTCATTTAAAGAAAACTGGTTTAACACAGCTCTGATTGTATGCCGTAATGTTTGCCTGGATCAGATGTAATCAAAGTTCACTGTGTCTTTTTGCAGTAATTATCTTCACCGCGGAGGCTCTGTTTGTCTTTTATCTGAAGAAGATGATTTCTGCTGGTGGGAGAACAAACACTGCAGTGCAGGAGCGATTCTCCTCCTAATGTCATATCTTTATAACAATAAGCGACGGTATGATAACCATCCTCTTAACATTGTGTAGGCTCCTTTTCCTGAACCTATATTCTACAGACGGTAGTTCGAACCAGGAACATTCACTGATCACGGATCACTGGTTCACTACTTTTACTATCTTGGACCACTTTTGACAGATAGTGACCCCCAAACCCGGCCCGCAAGAAGCTCAAACAGGCCTTAGCCTTAAAGCCATGCTGTCAGGGTGGGTTTATAAAACCGTGTATAATTCAACAGTAATAGGAGAGGTGTTTTTTTACATTTCATTGTTTTTTTGCTTTAGAAGTTTTCATTAAAATTAGATTCATGTTGAGATTGCAGTCATTTTTGTAAGTCGTCGTTTGGTTTTGCGAAATTTTCATCACGTATACGCCTATATATACTATAGAAAAACTTAAATGATTAAATTGGACGTTGTTGTTTTTATAAATTGACTTTTTAGTGCTGTTTTTTCAGAAAATGTAACAGAAATACAAACATTAATGGAACAAACGGCAAATCCATCTCGGAAATAACATCTCACACATACTCTCCTTTATGGTAGATTTTGAGCTTCTGCCTTCTGTTTAAAGGTTATTATTGCATTACTTTTCCGGTCAGGGTCTTCCGAAATGAAATTGGGCTGCATGAGTGGAAAATATTTTAATGATGTAAAGAAATAATCCCATTTTATTCTGAAAGCCTTGTGGAAGAGCTGATTTTTGCAGCTCCGCTTTATAAAAGAGTCCGGGATGCCGAGTGTCTGTGTGTGCGCTGAGTCGCTGTGGATGAAATCGAGGAAGAACGCGGCGCACACAGAGCGTGACCTCATTGTTTGGTCGGAGGCTGCGGCGTTGCCATCTCACCATTCGCTCTTGCATCACTCTGCCTTTCCACCTCTTCTGTCTCACCGGCCTCACGTTATCTCCGCCTCTCTTCCTGCGTGTAAATGTCCTGATCATGCACCAAATGTGAATTTGATTTGTGAAATTTTTTATTTTTTTTTCCCTTCCACCTACTCACAACCTTGTCTTCATTCCAACCACACCCAACGACACACGACTGACTCGGGCGTCATGCTAATGAGACACCCCCCCCCCCCCCCCCCCCATCCCCCCCTCACTCTTCTTCAGCACTTTTGTTCCAGGGTGCTTAATAAGTGATGGAGCAGTTAATCGGAGGAAGATGCCCCCTCCAAACTGCTCAGATCTAAGAGAAGCAGGAATAATCTACAGAACACCCCCAGGCTGTGATTTCCCAACCAACCCCCCCCACCCCCCCCCCCCATCCTGCACTCCCATCATTGCTCTCTCACTGCACCCTGAAGGACACTCCCTTCAAAACCCCCTTTGCAAATACACACACACACACACACACACACACACACACACACACACACACACACACACACACACACACACACACACACACACACACACACACACACACACACACACACACACACTGCACGCGAGCACACTTTTTTTTTAAGCTCCATTTCCCCTTCCTCCTGCCGGAGCTCCAGCAAAAAAACAGCAGGAAAGATCAAAGAGGTGTAGTGGGTCATCCAGTTATCCATCGACGCTAAACCTGATTGAATTTTCCGCTCACAACCCGGATCGCAGCTCCTCACTGTCATCCAGCCCAGACCGTCAGCCAGTCGGAGAGACGCGCACGATTAAGATGCAGCGCTCGGCGATATTTTGATGAGTAAGTCAAACGAGCTCAAGGCCGCGTCACGTTGCCTTTTAATTTCATAATTTTTCAATCTCCGAGTTGTGAACCATCGCCTTTTCATCCCCCGCCGGTCGGCGGCCGCTTCTGGAGTTACCGTCAGGTTAGCGTCAGAGCTCAGGTCAAAGTCTGGTGTTTATTTTGACATGAACACAGTAAACGTGATTGTAAACGTGTGATTCTTCTGTTCTCCGGGTTTATGCGCCGCAAGTTAAATGGAAAATTAGAGTCAATGCAGTTGCACGAACCATGAAAACAAACTATGGATTCAGAGCTGTCGGTATTGCGCTTTGTGCATAATTGACATCTTCTAAATCGACACACCTCCTTCACATCGAGTTAATTTATTGACCGACCAAATCGAGCGGAAAGTTGTCCCCACGCTCGCGTGTCGCGTTGTGGCGACGCCCGTAAATCACTAAAAGCATTCATCACATCGACTCCCTCCTCTCATCCGAGGCCTCTTTTTATATTCTACTTACATTCTTCCATCCTGCTTTCATAATACTGCAATTTAATTAGTCTATTGTTCCTGAAAACGTTGTAAAAAATTAGAACTACAAACAATTTAGCTCACAAAGTAGCTTAATCTTAATTATAGTAGTTATGTAATGAACCCCTTTTCCGAATGGAGACCAAGTCTGGAGTTAGCTTGTTATTTTTAGTCAAAGAATGTGATGGGATAATAGTTTCCCTCTGCTTCCAGTGTTTATGTAACGTTAATGAATCTCCATTTTTACCTTTCAAATTCCTGCTCACACTTGAAAACCTCATCGGCGATGAAATATTGTTCCCAACAGCAACGCAGAAATTAATCTTGAACCCCACTTCGTGGAAGTTGGACACAGAATTTCCATGCGGACGTTTTCAGCATCCTGTACGGTGTTCACAGGATGTCGCCCATACGGCAGGACCGTACGCTAACCGTACAGGAAGCATTGACCCACAGCCGCTCCACAAATTGATCGTTATTTTATCAGCGGGCTCGGTTTATCGGCAGTCGGATGCTGAAGGCTGGAGAAATGCACAGTCGACAGAACCGGGGTGCTTTCCGATGAAGTTTAAAAATGAAGACTTTACTTGGACCCCCCCCTTATCCAGTCTGCTCATATGGAGCAGCTTCACGAGGGGCTGCGCCACCAGCCCATCTATAATTAAGAGCCGGGGCCGGTCCTGATGTCACAGCCGTCGGCACGCGGGGCTGAACCGTCTGCTTTCTCACCTTCATCAAACACGCAACTGGAAATCAGTTGAACGCCATCTTTCATCTGCTCATAAGGACAAACCGCTGTGAAGAAGGTTCGGAGCAAGAACATTTTCTGGGTAGTTGATATTTATTGAGGCGTCATTTCCACGTTTTCTGCAGTGAATGCAACTTTCTAAAAACAACTCCCAAGGTGGAACTTTTCGAAAAAGCTCCGACTTTTCGAAAAAGCTCCATCTTTATGGAAACTGGCAAAAACGCGATTATTTGAAAACGTGCGCTTCCAAAATGTCACGACTCCCGGTCCATGTTCTCCTGGGACTTTGCAGCTTTATAGTTGAGTCACTATAGCAATCCAACCGCGTCATTTGTTCATACGAATGTCCATATCCTCACCGTTGTTGATGTTTATAGCGTATTGTTCTGTATGTGTGATTTCATTGCAAAACAAACGGCGCTCACTCGTGGCCCAACATGAAAACGACACAGTTTTCAAGGCTTTCTGTCGGCGCTGTGTGAATGGAGTTCGATTTCAAAACGTGAAAATGGGAAACTTTTCTCAAACGATGCGTTTCACTTGCCTAAAGACAAAAAGTATCACCCAGGGCACATTTAACCGAATTACCATTTATCTGAAAAACATCAACATCAGCTCCTCTATCGCCGTGGCAACAAACGGCAAGTGACAAACTTGGCACCACGAAAACGCGTTCGGAGGATCGCTGATTACTCCGGTCTCTTTCCTTTCATGTCGTCCTCCATTCCCACAAGAACTCTTAATCTTATCTCCCTCTTGGCCTCCCTCTTCCTCCTCCTCCTCTTCCTCCTCCTCCTCCATGCTTGCATCTTTTTATCATCCCCATGTCTCCCAAGCTCAAGGCCCCCGAACGGTTCATCATCGCCTCCGTTCATTTATCTCTGCACTACAGTTTTATCTTAGCGAGGGAGTTTTACCTTCTTGGAAAATAAAAGGGGCCATTTTTCTCGAGCTTGGTTAAAAACCATCCGACCTGCTGAAGCTGAACATCTGACATAGTTTGCCACTGACAAGGTTCAGACAAATATTATCCCTCGTGCTTGATATATTACCATAGCTTTACATTCAAATGTCACATATGGGGGGAAAAAAAGAAGCTTCTCAAACCTCCTAGTTATGAGTTGTCTGGGTCTGTATTTACAGTGTGTAGGTACTGTATGTTCCTGGTGTCATAAATAAGGTATGAGCAAAGACAGGACTGGATGTATGAATGTACAGTATGTGGTTGAGATCTAAAGGGGGCGTCGGGGGGGTCATGCGTGTTTGCTTTATGGATTCACTGACATGATGCGATGTGAAGTGTTGGACTCCGGATGAACCGGTCATATAGACACCCGCTGCTCCTCTCAGCTACCGTTGGTACTTTCAGGTTTTTTTTTTTTTTTTCTTGACACTACAAAAGGCAGCCAGCTGTCAAAAAATGTTTAAATGAGGTCTGTACATGACTGGAAAGCAGATTGTTGGTGTTTCAATTCCATCTAAATGAGACTGCGTCGGGCTCGTTTAGCTTTTTTTTTTTTGTCTTTAGATCAAAGCCAGGTGCTGCACTTTGATTTTACACATATCTTGAGGTTCACTTGTCGCTAGGTGCTCATTCCTACCAAGATGTATCGTCCATACAAGGAGTGTCAATGTCATTCAGTTCGATCTTAATGGAACAAGCCTTGCAGGTCAGTTGAGGTGAACCACGACCGTTATTATGACGGTTCGAGCTCAGTTTTTGAACAAGGTCACAGTAACCCTGCGTTTTGATTGATTCTCAATATGTCATCGATGACCTAATTGTTGAGGTCAAAGCTGAAGGTCGGTGTGAGAGACGGTGCAAATGTTAAGAACCTGCCTCCACGATGACTGTAATTATAAGAAAACAGCCGTTTCCCTTTTGAAACTAATATAGTTTTAAGTTTTTTTTGCCAAAGTCTGCACTCAATATGTTTTACCCCATGTTGACACAGTCGTTATTATTGTCGAAGCGTCTGATCATCTATTAGTGACAGACGCAGCTTCATAATTGGATGGAGAGAAGCAACTTTGAGCTGGTATCTTTGAGTTAGTCTGATTTATGAGCGAAAGCCAAACTCTCCCGGATTCTGCTGCTTCAGTTTTGACATTTCATTATAAAAATGGAACTGCGGCTGTCAGGCTTTCGCGCTCCCCGTTGATGGATGACTGCTCCTGCGTCAGACCCGCCAAGCACACATGTACAGTGCGAAAGCAGTTAAAATGTACACAAGCAGCTCCCGTCTCTCTCTCTCTCTCTCTCTCTCTCATCTGGCCCCAAAAATATCTCCTGCACCCCCATGGGGATTTCTTTTTTTTTTTTTTTTCCCTCCTTTCAGTTTCAAAACATGGTTTTCCCAGACATTCTTTCCGAGATGTGACGCAGGGACTTTGTATGGCTCATACTTACCATCCCCGGGAGTTAAAAATACTCTGTGGCGGGGAGGTTGGCTGAGGTCTCCTCTATATTACCCCCCCTTTCTCTCTTACGGTTTCGGTTACGGAGTCATACGGAGACATACGGGCCATCCCGCTCGGTGTTTCATCATGACCACAGAACACACAGCAGCCCACATGTTTTTACGCGGCGGTATCGCGCCGTCTGCTGTTATCTGAGGCGCCTGGCGATGACACGCCGCCCCCGTTTGCCTCGGCGACTGCGAGTTTAGTCCAGAGCCCACCTTGACTTCAAAGTCGCCCCCTGATTGTACTTTCATGCAGTGTTGTTTTGAGACGAACCGCGAGGGAGGAAACCAGTCAGTCGACATTGAGAAGAGGGTTGTCAAACTCGTTCAAACCCAGCCTGCTGGATGACCTTTGAAGATTGCGCTTTATTTTCTTTTATGAGAAAATTTGGATGTGATGGAAGTGTGTTAAAGAGAGATTTTCATGCATCAAACCTAAGAGAGACATTTCTGAGTCATCAGTATTTATAGGACGTTTTCGGTGAAAACGCATCTCTTTTTTTTGGCGTTTTCTTTTCAGAAAAGTGTCGCATTTACGCAACGACCTTTTGAAATCGACGTACTTTTACACTGCAACGGCCAAAATGTGGGAAACAATATCGTTTTCATGTTGACTGGATGACGTTTGTTCTTGTAATGAAAGCACACACATGCACACAGAAAACAATTCACATTAAGTTTGCAGGGACAGACGACCATGTTGGATTGTTTTTAGAGAAGACTTTCAACTATAAAACTACCAAGTCCCAGGAGAATACGTACTGGGAGTCATAACACTCTGGAAGCTGCCATTGTTGCTTTTTTAAACCCAAAACTAAGGAGTAGCGTGAGACTTGTCTGTATTTATAGTGTATGATGCTGCCTTTTTCCTGGTTTTGCCCATTTTATCTTTTGAACAGATACGCGTCTAACAATGCTGATGTAAAATGTTATTTATCAGCCGTTCATCTATTTATTGGGACTTTTATACCGTCAGAGAAAATAAGGTAAGATAATGCATTCTGGGTTGATATTACTTCTCTTAGATTGGATTTATTCCGTCAGTTTGATGTTTTACCGTGACAAGTTACTGAAAGGGATGTTTTTCTGTGGGGGGGAAACGGTTTATTTATTTCAGAAGGCGTTTCAATGTATCGCCAAGTAAACACAGCTGCTTGCCCTCAATTCCGTGGATCAAGGAAACGGCAACATCTCTTCCTTTCCGAGTCCTTTTATGAATCCGTCTACAATCAGCAGGCAGCAACCTGCTTATCAGGACACGCCGACTCTGAATCATAACTCGCATTGAGCTCATCAGACATCTCTCCCGGCCGGAGCTTTTAAAATGCAACGTCGCGCCCGTAACCTTTCCCCAGCAGAATTTCTTTTTTTTTTTCTTCTTCTCTCTTCTAATTCAAAAGGGATGGTGCACGTCGAATGGAGATGGAGTTTGACAGGCATACACAGCCTCCCCTTGCCCCCATATTGATCCATTATACAGGGGAATACGCCTCTTAGGAGAAGTCGGCTCCCGTTGTCCTGTTGAATAAACATGGTGGCTCGCGCCACACGTCTCCCAGAGTGTGTGTGTGTGTGTGTGTGTGTGTGTGGGGATGTCTTTGTATGACTTTCCTGTGTCAACAAGACAGGCTTAGCAAAAAAGGGTTAAGCATTGTAGTGGAAAAATACACCCACGTCCACCACGAGCAGAGAGAAAATGGTGGAAATTGGAGCACTGTGGGCGCGTGGCGGGGAGAAGTCATCTGTAGAGAAAAGGCAGGGTAATGGACTCGCAGTCGGAGGAGGAGGAGGAGGAGGAGGAGGGTGGAGGGAGTTTTTGCCGTAGTCTGAGATGGAATGGCACCGTGAAGGTTTCAAAAGACTTTTGGTACTTTGAATAAATGTCAGGAAAATGTTGTTTTTTTTTTTTTTTTTTACACATGCAAATATGCTTCTTTGAGTACACACACCGGCAAACCAAGACCCAGCTTACACGACAACATTTCCAAGAGAAAACGCATCGGTTGTTGCGTTTTCGTTTCAGAAACGTTTCACATTTACACAGCAATGGGTTAAAAACGATGTCTGTTAAGGGCAGAATTGCTGAAAACGAGGATTTCCAGTTTGGCCACGAGTGGAATTGTTCGTGTCATGAAAACTCGGTGGACAAAATGCAGTATGTGATCAATAAAAATTGCGAGTATACAGACATTTATAAGGACCGATGACAAAGTTATTATTGCCCATCTACTGTGCTGAAGGACAGTTTACTGCGCCCGTGGTGTGTGCGTGAGCAGTAGCAGCATTTCCACCGTCTACACATTCCGAGCGTTTTCAAATAGTTCCACCTTGGCACAGTTTTCAAATAGTTGTGTTTTTAACTGACTGAGCATCATTGTCGTCTAATTAAACCCCAAAACGCAATAAAGATCTGCGTTTTCACTGGAAAACATCTATGAGCAATTTATCGACCCTTCTGTCTTCTTGAGAAACAGGCCATCGTCTGTTCATTACACAGTGTAGAAAACTTCATAAGAAAACAATTTCATTAAGAATTTACATTGTAGCAAATATATATATAGAAGAAACAGTGGTATTTCCAGAAATATATACAGTAATTTACAAATGATTCATAATTAGAGGCCAGTTAGTGAAAAGCAAAGGGTCATGTGACATGCGGTCCAGGTCTTTCCTGGAATTTTTCTCATAGCATCTGCAGGAGCTGTTCTTGAGCTTCTCATGTAAAAGTCGACAGTTGCAGAAAGAAGCTGCACAAAACTGTCTTGTCTGTTTGAATCTGGGAAGAAAAAAAAAAATCCATTAATGCCAAAAGCATTCCTTTGGGAAACGTGTCTTACTGCCAATGGAAAAACAAGCAAACACACACTGCAAAAAAATGTTTTATTTATTTGTATCAGTCCAGTTACACTTCTGAAAACCTCGTAATCAATTAGATTAATATGACGGCTTCCAGATTATGACGAATGACGAGGGATGAAGGTGGAAGCCAAGTCTGTTTATAAAAGCTTGCAGTCGATCTTGAGCACATCTTAATCACCCGTCTGCGGTGGAGATGGAAACACTTTAAAACACCTCGTCACATTTCTCCCTCCCTCTTGTCGACTCGCTTCCTCAAAGTGCCGGCCGGCTCTGGGAAAGGTTGACGAGGGGTCAAAGCCCTGAACAAAACACAGTGTTTAGCGAGCCATTCCTCCTTTCCTCCCTCTTTAAAACTCTCTCTCTCTCTTCCTCATTGACTGTTTACTGCGCTCGCCTCCCTCCTCTTCCTCCTCCTCCTCCTCCTCTGTGGAGGTGTGTCCATCAACATCTGGAGAAGCAGGGCTGCTCAGTGGTGGCAGGAGCTCATTCATCCCTCCCTCCCTCCCCTCCCTCCCTCGCTCTCTCTCTCTTTCTCTCTCGCTCTCCCTCTCGGGCTCTGTTTCTGTGTTGGCCGCTGTGGAAGTCAGTCTGCACAGTGAGGAGATGCTGGCAGCCGACTGCGGGACGAGCTCACAGCAAGAGGAACCGACGTGGAATTATCATCCGGCTTATCAAGGAGACCATGGCAGCATCTTGTTCTCCTCCCCGTCACTCCGTCAACCCATCGCTTCTTTTCTGAAGTGACTTTTAGAGTTTTTATCTCAGCTGAATTTTGTTTTTGTGGAGCGAGGAGGTTACCGTCCTCCACCTGCATATTTTTTTCTTCTTTTTTTCTTTTTGTGGTAAACGAGGGGGGGTGATTCAGAGAATCTTTTCGGTATGACGGAGATCCTGGTATCGGATGTAAACTTGAACTCGGTGTGCGAGCGTCTGGAGCAGCACTGCTGCGTGGACCAGAACCAGCACAACCTGTCCTCCAGCCAGCCACAGACCCCCGTGCTCAAGAGGCACACCAACACCGGGGCCAAGCTCTGGGGCCGCGTCCGGAGCAAGCTGCTCAGACAAAAGGTCTCCGGCTGACATATGCACACACACACACACACACACACACACAAGCTGTTTTCTCTCTTTTATCTTCTGTTCGTTGCATTTGTTCTCTTCCATTTATCAGTGTGTCACTTCCATCTGTTTGTTCAGCCTCTCTTTTATGCTCAGTGTGTCCCGGTCCATGTGCACTCTCTCTCTCTCTCTCTTTCTCTCTCTCTCTCTCTCTCTCTCAGTGCAGAGCTGGCTATTGTTCTTATCTGATGGCTCTGTTGACTGCAGTACACACACTGATGTAGTGATGGCTACACTCTGACCTGCACTGACATGAAGCATGGAAGTTATTTGAAGCTCTTCTATATATCTAACATCAGTGAGAATACTTAACATGATGTTGATATGATTCATAAAGTAGACCGCCTCTTAATTTTGTTAGTATATCTGCTGTAAAATGTATCGGCTGAACTGTACATTAAGCTTGAAGGGTGTTCTCACAGTGACAGGCGATGGGAAAAGGATGCTTTTTAAATAACGGATATTTAAAAAAACAAGATTATTATCCTGAACTGCACTACCATATAATCCAAACAAATCCGTCTGTCTCTCTGGAAGCTGTTTATTGCAAAACAAACAAAAAAATAACCTCCACTTGCTGTTGCCGCATCCCCGCCACTTTCCACATCCTTTACATTTACAGCTACTGATGATAACTTAAATGGCATTTCCAAGCAAAGCGTGCAGGTTATTGGTCATGTTGGTAAATCAGATCAGCTCCCTCTGCTGTCCGTTTCAGGGAACGTGCGTCGTCCTCTGGCTGAATCAGTTCCACCACATTTTGGCAATTTAAAAAATTCATGATCCGTTCCGTGATGCTTGATGCATCAGGATTCGAGCTGACGAGACTTGCAAAGCAAGATACTTAAGAATGCTAATTTAAAATATGATATGATATGATATGTCTCCTTTTTTTTCTCCAGTGGAGACAGTGAGGGAGAACTTATGGTCAAGCGCAGGATCGTATGTGGACCTTTTGTTTTTCCACTTACTGGCTTGTAATCATGAATCATTTGTAAATTACTGTATATATTTCTTGAAATAAATCTGTTTTTATACTATATATATATATGTATATATAACATTTTTTTGAAAGTACGTAATTTCAATTACCATTATCAGTCATGCAAAGAAACACAAGACCTTAACTGATGCGAAAGTTATTAGGGTTTTTGTTTTTTTTTAGCTGAATTGAGTAGAACTTGTCTCGGCTTGGCACTGTGGTCCAAGTTGTTTTGGTCCCTTCAGAAAAATCTATTTCGAAAACCGCATTATAAGATTTCTGTCTGGTTTGTTTTTCTTCTATTGTAATATCCGACTCCAAATCTCATTAGTTTCCAGGATGTCGCCTTCTCTCTGCGGTTTCTGCATCTCATTGAGAAACAGTTGCTTCTGTATTTGTGCTTTAAAAGCTTCAAGAAGGAGGCCACTTGAATTAATCGAGACAAAAAGAGGGTCTAACGGACATTTGTGTGTCTCTTATTTCACTTGACTTTGAGACCAGCAGCGGATGGAAAATGTAGCCATCGCTGGTACGTGCTTATTATGGGATTGAGGCTCAATCAGAAAGGGCCAATTACTATCATTTGGTGGAGAGATGGAGCTTGGACTGAGTGACCCTTTGTGTTGAGGGATATGTTACCGTAAGTTGTGGCCACACACACACACACACACACAGGTCTGGTGCGGTATGGTTAAACTGAAGTAAATGCTGTTTTTAGATCGTGACTCACCGTCGGGAGCCGGGGCTCCTTTTTTCTTCCCTCTCTTTCCTCCAGATGCTTTTTTGGATGTGAGCGATGGCGAAGAGGCCCGTGAGCCAGTTCTCATTCTACACACATAGCTCTGCACGCGCAGCTCGAATCGTGACTCATAGAGAGACGGACCCTCGGCCTTTTGTTCCCGGGTGCGTTCGCACATGTTCATTCAGCAGCCCCCCCTCGTCTTCGTCACGAGTGCTTGGCCAGCGTTTCCATCCGAAATATGCGCGTGCATAGCAAACGGGGGTTCACGACAGAAGGAGCCCGGGTTGGTGTGACCTTTGCCTCCGTGCTCTCCATTATTCAACAGGAGCTCGAGGAAAAGCTGACCACTGCGAGAGCCGACGGGAATAAAACGGGGGATTACGCGCTAAGCCCGCACTTTATTGAAGTGACACAACAGGCCCAGTACTGATTCGTTCCCGCGTCCCGGTGTCAGAAGACACCATGAAGGAGGTCTCTGTATTTTGTCACAGTTCAAATACGGCGTGTTTACCTGCCACCCCCGCTTTATTACTCTGCAGAAATCCCTTCTCTGAGGAGTGCCATTCATCCACCGGCTCGTTCTGAATGAAGCTTTCAAAGTTGTTTGTTTTTTTGGAGTAAACTTGCGTTTTGATCTAATCACCTCTGCCTTTCTGAGTTCCTGCCTCTGCTTTATGATGTTTGCTGTTAGAAGGAGGAGAGGTGATCACATTACAACAACACAGACATTATCGGGGCGTCTTTAATGATCGCTTGTCGTTACGTTTCCATCCATACATTTAAATATGATATTACCGTTCTCTCCAGCTTCCATCAGCTGCTTTCAGGGGAAACCGGATAGCTTTTCGTGGTTTAGTTTAGCTTTTGTTTTAAATGGAAAATGCCAATATCCATAATGGAAAAAGAGCCACTTGACGTTCCTGACGGGGGGGGGGCATGCCGACTTCAGGGCGTATTGTTTTTGTTTTGTTTTTCCCTTCCCTCTTTGTGCACATCTGTGGCGTGCATCATGTTAATTCCCGGGTCTTTAGAGGAATGGGGATGTTAAAGGATGCGTGAGGGGTTGGAGGTCCACCGGGGATTCGGCTTCACTCCTTCATCCTGAAGCAGCACCTAATTAAGACGCGGCGTGATGAGGTGGGAGGCTGGCCGGGAGCTGGGAGCTCTAATTGGACTGGAAGCAGACGTAATGTATCTCTCACTTCCCTGCAAGAGAACAAATGATGATTAATCTCCTCCCAAAGTTCCACTTGGTCTTCTCTCGGAAATCCCTTTAGCCGTGTGTTTGATGACCTGTTTTAAAAATGTATTTTGACCGCGCGCTTTAATGACCTTGTTTTCCGGGTTTGCTTTTGTTTCAGCCAGCTTAGCGGGTGGAACAATGACGCCGCCGCCGCGCCAGCTTAGCCGTGATGGAGAATCACATCCAGCCATTATCGTGCACCCTCCACCTCGCTGATCCCACCTCTCGCCCCCGCCGCATTTTAGCCCAGATACAAAATGACACTCCTCCATTTGAGCATGTTGATTAGTGCTGATGAGATATTCAGGTTTCATCCCTCCTGCTCGCCTAAAATGCCAGCTAGTCCCCTAATGGTGTTTTTATATAGGCCACATAAATCTCCCCCCGTCCCCACTGGGGGGGGCAGAGCCCTTTATTGGCCCCAATCCATCCCCGTGTGCGGGACCTGTGATTGGTTAATGAGTTCCAGGAGGGAAAGATCAGATCAGTAAAGCATTTTCAGGTTGAAACCCGCTCTGACCCTCTGGCTCTGGGTCGTACGCGGGGGTGCTTTTAATATCTGTAAGGCGACAATAAGGCATCCGTCACCTAATTAGGCTTCCAGTGAGATAATAAGGGCTTCATCTCTTACTCTAAAAGTAGCCTGGGCTCTGATAATAGGAAAGTTACTGCAATAAATGTTGATTTTTTTTTTCTCCAAAATAGACAAGTGGTTTATTTTGCATGTTTCTTTTTTTCCTCAATGGGCAAATTAGAAAGCTGAATGATTAAAACCAGAAGTACACATATTGTTCATTTAAAATAAATTGGAAAAGAATATAGGATCTGACTCAACTTTCCTGGAATGAGCGTGTAACAAGAGACCTGCAGGCTCGCCTGTGTGACTTCCTGGTGGCTTTGGGGGGAAAACAAACAACCTGTAATTTTATTAGTAGCGAAGCGAAAACTACAAAAAGCTGCCCTTTGATTGGATTTTGTTGGGAGTTGTCTGTTCTCAGAGCGAGCTGGTCCACACGTTTTGACCAAAGTAGTGATGTGGACGCTCGTCTTCATGTCTCTTGTCAACAATGTAATCTGGTTCACTTTCAGACGGGGAGCTTCTGTTGACATGGAGACACAGACCACATTCAATATTTCCCCAGTCGTCGAATCAGTTTATATATTTTACGCCATCGTTTATCCAAATGGTGTTCAAAATCACATCAATCTGGACGACAAAGATATTGTTCTCAATTCTAATGGTCATTTAGATTGACGTTGCAAACTGGTTTAGGAAATGCTAAAAGTTCACAATGATTTAGATGACTGAAAACGACTGAAGCTGATCCTCTTCTCTCGTCGTGCCTCTACTTTTTGCTCTGAAAATCACTTTTTAGATGTATAAACATGCTCGGGGATGATCTCATGGCTCCCAGAGAGTACACGGTGTTCGTGGCAAATCCCATGAATTTGACCTGAACCGGTGAGGTAACTACTCGGCGTGCAATCACACGTCACCCCGCAAGACTGCAGATCTGCCCAAAAGGGGGGGATGAGGTTTAATCACAGGACGAGAATGTCCCGTCCCTTGTTGGCATTTCAGTTCACTCACTGCTGCGCTGGATTAAAGCAGAAATGTGGTGGTTTCCCTGTGTGGCAATGGAGGAAAGAAGTGTTTGTGTGTACACCCGATGTGGGTTTTTATGTAAGAGTTGAAGGACTGAAACGGGGGGTTGACAGTCATCAGTAACATCGAGGAGAAGCAGAGTTCCTTCCAACTGTGTTCAATGTTGGCCTCCTTATATATCTTTTTTTTTTTTTTTTTTTTTTTTTCTAGCACACATGAAGAAATCATGCAGAAATAAAGGAGATGAACTTTACGGTAACATTCTGTTTCTCCTCACGTACAGGATGGATGGCAGTTTTGTGTGTGTGTGTGTGTGTGTGTGTGTGTGTGCATCAGCACTCTTACTCATCCAGTCCGCAGGCAGCGTCATGTTGCATAAGCGTAGTACTCGTCTGCTGTTTTACAGGCGTTGTTTAAGAATCGCACACTGCCGGCAGAGATGCGAGGCTGCCCCGCAAATCGCAACTCTCAGTCGTCTGAGAATCCCCGCCGATTGGCTCAAACGGGAGAGTGAGGGGAGAAAGCGACATGGCAACTGAGTCGAAGACCTCCCTTGGCCGTGGCGACATCAGCAGCTGTTCAGCACAAAAAAAGCCCCTCTGCCGATGAAACATGTAAACATTATGCTTATGTGGTTCATGAGACTAAAAATAGATGCACGGCTGTGTGTATTCTGTGAAGGAAACGTAGGACAGCATGCAGCGTTCGCTGGGAAAAACAACAAGAACAACAACAAAAAAAAAGAAGGTGCAATCGGTCTCTAATCCCGCTAAAACCGAGGAGCCGTGCAGCTTCAACTACGTTCTAATTAAAGGACTAATAAAAAGCTCTCTGCAGCTGAATGAATATTTAATCAGACGGAGAGCAGCGGTGGAAAAAAAATTGCGAGGAAACAAAGAAGAAATTAAACAGCAATTCATTAATTTAGCATATCAAAAGATCAAGTTGTGATTTTTTTTTTTTTTTTTTTTTTCAAGGGCTGTCACCAACTCTAAGCAACAGTGAGCTAATTAAGTGCGTAGGGGTTTCATTACCAAGGCTTTACACATCATTTTTAGTCACTGGATGCTCAGCGATGCGTCTTTTAATAACATTTATATTCATACTTGCGAAGAACAAACAGGAATCCAGCACTTGATTACAACCCAATTATCCAATCTGAGCCGCGTGTGATATTAAATCTGCACGATTTCTCGAAACGTTGATGTTTTCACTGGACGTGGACGACGTTGCAGATGTGCAACAAACGATCCAGCCGAGCCAAATCTGTTCTTATAGGAGCTATTCTATATTCTATTTTCTGTCCTCCTGCTGCAGTGTTTGGGTCCAGAGGCACGTCTGCAGCCTGTTGTGTAGGAAATGTCAGCGGCGCCGCGGGGGAGCAGACCTCTGGATGCCCCTGTGCGCCGGGCTGTTGTCGCTGTCAGTCTCGACTCCACCGCAGCGCTGAGACGGGGGACGGGGAAGCGTGACAGACAGACCGGCCAGTTCCCGTAGTGTAGTGGTTATCACGTTCGCCTAACACGCGAAAGGTCCTCGGTTCGAAACCGGGCGGGAACAGCACTTTTCTCTTTGGCTTTTCAGTCCCGAATGCGTTTCTATAGCTGGACCAAGTCTCGCTGGACAAGTCTCGCTCCGGGCAGCTGCACCTTCACAAGGTGTGAACGTGAAGCTTTGCAGATGGATCGCGGTGGATAAGATGTGCTGAATTTCTCTCACCTTAAATCTCGCCAGCTCTTACAAACACTGGCAGACGTCTGTCTTTCTATTTATACTCCCAAGATAAGGTGTCCTCGCTGCTGTCTCCTGCCGTTTGCCAGGCCAGCCAGTTCCCGTAGTGTAGTGGTTATCACGTTCGCCTAACACGCGAAAGGTCCTCGGTTCGAAACCGGGCGGGAACAGCACTTTTCTCACGTGTCGCTACTTAAATGATGAGTTCTCTGAAAGTATTTCCATCCCTGTTCGTCTGATTGCACTCACACAACCTCTGAGAAAACCCCCTTCTTGAGATTCGTTTACAGTCCTCGTCGTTCCAATATATTAAAGGAGCCAACCAGCCGCGCTCCCCTGCACAGCTTGCACGACTTATCTTATCAGCTTGGTTCAGTCCCCGTGGGTCAGTCGGGGGCAGAGTACACTCTGTATGTACAACCTGACCCAAGGCTGTCCGCCTGTGTTACACATGATGTGCAGAAAGTCTTAGTAAGGACTGAGAAAGGAAAAAACTCGGATCCACCAGGAATTTCCTGCTGGAGGCTCCACAAGTGGGTCGTATCACATGTCGGGTACATTCCCCGTAGTGTTTGTTCCATAGATGAGGATGAGTGTGTGTGTGTGGATCGGATTAAGTGGGCCATACCTAGGGGTTGAGAGAACGTAAAAGGACTTCATGGTACCCGCCCGAGCCTTCAAACGCTCAAAGAGAAAGACGCTGTTCGCCTCAGTCCTCAAACACACATACGCGACATGTTATAATCTATAAATAAAAGAAGCCAGCTGGAATGTGTAGAAATCAGTGTTCGCTTGATTGAAAGTATTTCTGGGCCTGGCTTCAGGCAGCAGTCTGTTTTAGCTTCTCCTCGATTGTTCATCCTTTACCGATGTCATGGTCCAACAAAGGGAGCTTTGACTTTGGAGCGATGGGATCCTAATCAGAACCATGAAGGCCTTAGGACGTCGCGTTCAAACAAGAAACAAGAGACTCGCTTCCCCACTTTTATCTCTTCCTCGAACGTGTGCATGAATGCGCACATATGGACGAGACGCTCCACAATCCTCTCTGAGCATTCCTCGCAAAGGAAATTGATCGTTGTACTGTTCTTCTGTGTGGATGGAGATAAAAGGCCAGTGAGGCCGTGATGCTCTTCAAGCCCCCGGATGGTCTCGATGCGCAGTAAATCAGCCAGAAATAAGTAAGACCAAAACCACGGCATACAAAGTCATTAAAGCTGAACATTGGACTGATGTAGGCACCCTAAAAGAAGTTCAAACCAAGAATCTTCATTGGATCACGGACAAAACGGCAACGCTTTACTAACCGGCTTTAAGAAAAAGAGAAAAGTTGCATTTCACCTGCATCCTTCTGGGGTATCCACAGGTTGATCATTCATCGATAAACTACAGTGATTCCCTGTTGGAAGTGGGATTAATAAAGTCTGATTAATTTAGTTGAGATTGAGGAGTCAAATGGATCATTAAAGAAATGCACTGTACGCCAAGAGGTTATATTCTTACTATTCATTATTTCTAAACAGAACATACCAGATAAAACATCCCTTACATATTCAAACAGTGCAGCTCCTTGTCGACGGAGCACAAACAGCGCATAAATCAGTTCTTACTTTTACTACTTTCTTCTGCGTACAGTGCTGGAAGTATATCATGCATATGAGCCATGAATCGCATCCAGTGGAAAAATGCCCCCGGTGAAATCGAAGCAACAGATCATGTTGTATTTATACTCTTCTCTAACAAGGTTTAAATAGTTTAGTTTAATTAGTTTAAAGCTCGATTTTACACAGTGTCACATGTTCTCTCATACTGTGGTTATTTCAATTTTAAATTGTATCTTGATTCTATTTATTTGTGCTGTTTGCATTTTTTTTCTCCAAGCATAGCCAACTTCAAAATCTTCACTGAACAGCTTCAGTTCCCAAGAAACCAAAAGGATCCTGGTCTGATGCGGGTCACTGAGTCTAGCGCCTGCCTGTAATGGACCCTCTCTGTTTTTTTTACAACCCATTTGTGCGCATTCATTTTTAATTATTTATTTCTTTATTTTAAATTAGCAGAGTAATAATGAGCCGATGGTTAAGGGGAACATTTTATCATCTCTTCTTCTTGTTGTTGTTGCACTGAATCTACTTGGAGGAGCTGCGGGAGGCGAACATCAGTGACTCCTGGATCTTTGCCCAGTCCTCTTCTTGGCAGTGGCTGTGTAAAGATCCAATTGCGGTGATTACCTGTCCCTCGTCTCAAACCCCCGACCCTGCTGGGAAAACAGGCTTTAACGATAATAGGAACGCGTCAAAGCTGTGCCAAATGGCCTTTTTACGAGCTAATGAAAGACGCTCTCTGAGAACTTTTAACGGCCGTGGCCTAATGCTGACAATAAGAGAAGTGTGCTCAGCCCGGCGAGCATTGTTTTCCTCCAAGTCGAGCACCTCGGAGTTGTAATGACCCAACTGTTTAGCGTTAGACGCTGAAACGGCCTATAAAAAAGGCATTAGCTGCTGTGGCCTCGCGCAGCGGGAACAGGCTCCAGGAGACTTGAAGCAACAAACAAGCTGCCGTCCGCGATGTCTCAGTGGGCATCATGGGACGTGGGATGCAGACTGAGACAGTGTGAGGAGGGGGGGGGGAGTCTGAGCCTTCCTGGAGCCGCCGCTCCAGACAGAAGAGGCGTCTTTCTTTCCCGAACGAGTCTTTTTTGTCTCGGTGACACATGTGTTACAAACCCTAGTCACTCTGCTGGTGGACTCCGCTCATGCCAGTCGCTTCCCGTAGTGTAGTGGTTATCACGTTCGCCTAACACGCGAAAGGTCCTCGGTTCGAAACCGGGCGGGAACAGCTGTTTTTAGTCCCAGTGGAGGCCGACCCCACTCTGAGGAAACCGCTGGCCTGAAGGGGACATTTTCATCTAATAAGTTATGATACAAGATTCCTGCCGTCACGATTATTAAGTCTCAATCCTGCTGTCCTGGTGGAGCTTCTGCTTCAAAAAGGCCTGATTCCAATGAATTTGATGCTTTCAGCATTGTAACTATCTCTTCATTTGAATGCGCTGTTGTGAATTATTTGTGTATATATGTATAAATAGAGAGAGCGATCCATTTAATGAATTGTTGCAAACAAGTCCAACAATACTATTTGATATGGGAGCATCACAAAATAACGATAAAGAATTTCCAGCCACTGTTTTGAATTACTTTTACATTTTATGATTTAAGTTCTCAGCTGGAGGACACCCCCCCCAAAAAGCATTGTCGGGGAATTCCATAATAAAAGTAACAGCAGCTGTCCAGCATATGTTTTCAATCCATCCTCTGGTCTATTGTTTGAGACGTCCAAACTGTGTGAACTCGCCATTAGTTTTGATTATTTTGAAGCTGCACAACAAGTGCACGCACTCCAGAATATAAATATTATCCTCCATCACCAGTGACACTTTCGTTTTTTTATTCTTCTGTCCTCATTAAGAAGACGGCAGTTGATTTTATTCATAGGAGAATAAAATTCTACTTCAAGTACTAGTAGATAACTGTATTTATGCATGAGTAATATCAGTGCACGAAAATGTTACTCAATGGAAGTATTTAAGTTTTCCTCTTTAAAGCACACAGAACTGTGAGTCTGCAGAACCAGAGCTGAGGGACAAAGCAGCCATTTGTATTGGAAGTTAAATCGTCTTCATGGCTGCATTCTTTTGCTGTTTCTGATTGTCGACGAGTGAAACGTGAAATCCGAGCCGTCAACACGTCCCCAACACACATACACACACACACACACGTCCACTTGCTTCACTTCAGCAGCTGTCTCCAGTTGTCCCTGGGAATCACTGCCGCTTTCATGCTGAAGTATGTCGGGAGTCAAAGTCAAATCTCTGAGAATTTCCACAGCGACGTGCAGGTAGCGTCACTGCGACGTCGTTTTCCCACAACCTCCTCGTGGATGACTGTTCTTTATGAGCTGATAAACCATCATCTTCCTTTGGGGAAATCTCAGTGTGCTTTTAAAATCTTGTGGCCTTATTTGGTGAAAAACAAGAATCCTAACCAGTGTCTTGTGTTTCGTATTACAGCTGGACCCTCAGACGGTGCAGTCCAAGAACTGGCACATGGACGTCATAGAGATGAATGGGGTAAGACGCAAACCACTTTTTTTTTTTTAATTATCATCATTTGGGGATTTTTCTTGTCTTTCAATTATTTATTATGAGCGAGATTAATGGTAATTGTCTCGTTATGCCAATGACTTTGTCCAGCCATTTTTATAGTGTTTTTACTCTCCTGTCTGGTACCACTTTTTATTGCTTTCTTACTAACTGCCAAAGAATTCTTTGAACAATTTTTGCTTTGTAGGTTTTTCTCCGTCTACTTACCATGATATAACCCCATTATGCATATTGGTCTTTTTGGACAGTAGGAGAGACTAAGAGTATCTAGAGTAACATGCAAACTCTATATCTGGATATTTCAATTGAAATTCCACATCCAAACCCGGCGCAGAAACAAAAAGAAAGTATTTCAGTGGCCGTCCCTCCTACAGCTGTGCTGCGTCTTCCTCTCCAGATCAAAGTGGAGTTCTCCATGAAGTTCACGAGTCGGGACCTCAGCCTGAAGAGAACGCCGTCCAAAAAGCAGAGCGGGGTGTTCGGAGTCAAGATTAACGTGGTTACAAAGTGAGTATGCGATTGAGCTGGAATAATGCGAAGGATGGCCTGTTGAGTGAGGAAATGAAAATGCGGGGGAAACGTGGGAACTTAACTCCAGGAATCTAACTTGAAGTCACTCAACATGGTGGGAATAGTGCATGAAAATTATTAAAAAAAAAAAAGAAAAATCCAATTTATCACTGTGAAGCCAAGCTTCAACAGCATCACGTATGTAATTAGCAAAATAAAAACACATTTATATGAACTATTTATATTGACTTTTCATCAGTTTCGTCTTATATTGGCAGTGTGTCATTTATCTGTCGTCTTGTGGACATTACCAGTTGGGAAATGGTAACTTCCAAGCTGCATGATGACATCTGTGGTTTGTGTCGGCAGGCGCGAGCGCTCCAAGGTGCCTTACATCGTCCGCCAGTGCATTGAGGAGGTGGAGAAGAGGGGGATTGATGAAGTCGGAATCTACAGGATCTCAGGGGTGGCCACGGACATCCAGGCCCTCAAACTCGCATTCGACACCAGTAAGATCCCACTCGCTGTCCCGCGGCGGCGCTCTCTTCCTCCTGCCTTTCAAGTGGCGATGTGTGCGATTCGCTAAAAGTGAACGCCGGTGGAGACGAAGCAGGGAAACGGCAGCTGTGGCGTTTTGATGAAGCCGTGTGTCTTCTGACCCGCAGATACCAAAGATATCCTGGTGATGCTGAGCGACATGGACATCAACGCCATCGCGGGGACGTTGAAGCTGTATTTCAGGGAGCTGCCGGAGCCTCTGCTCACCGACCGCCTCTACCCCGCCTTCATGGAGGGCATAGGTGAGGCCCGCCTCCCCGATCCTGGAAGTTTTTTGTTCCGTCGTCAGCGTTTTCGCTGCGTTGCAAAAAAAAACGAGATCCAGTTGAGCGGCAGCGGGAGACGAGGGATCACGTTAAAGTGCCGTTTGGCTGTAATTGGATCTGACATCTTTTTCCTGTCCCGCCCCCCCCCAGCTCTCTCTGACCCAGCAGCCAAGGAGAACTGCATGATGCACCTCCTGCGCTCTCTGCCGGACCCCAACCTCATGACCTTCCTCACTCTGCTGGAACACCTCAAAAGGTACAAACAACACGTCGCGGATCACGGGGGGGCCGACTCAGCGAAAAGTCTCTCTTTATTGTTCGTGGACATGTTGGCAAGGATATTTTCTAGTAAACCTTTAATGTTTAGAGGAAACCAAATTAGGAATCCAGACATGCTCTGACCTGCTGTGCCGAACGACGATTCCCGCTGCAGTGTAACCGAGAAGCACGTGGCTCATCAAGCCATCCGTCCATCCAGCTTCTAGCGCGCTTTGTCTCGCTGGAGGTCACGGGGGAAATGTTGCCGACCCCAGCTGGCGTTCAGCGAAAGGCAGAGAACATCCTGTACTCTTCATCACTCCGTCACAGGGCAAACGCAGAGAGACAGACAATAACAACCTCACACCACCTTTGGGCTGCGGGAGGGAAAACAGAGGAGCCCAACCACCCCCCCCTTCAAAACTAGTGAATTAGGAGTCATTTCTCAGCGAAGTCAAAAACCTGCTGGAACACAGAGGAGCTGAAATGTTCATGTCGGTGCAGTTTCTACAAAAAAAACAGCTTTCTCTTTGTAAGGCCTGGTGGTCCACATCTTCTAATATTCCCATAACCTTCGTGCCAAATTATTTAATAATGTTTATTTCCGGTATATTAAAAATGCACCCTCTTCCTGTTTCAATCTGTTTTTATATTTCCAGTGTGGAGTCTGCATGGGTTTTATCCATGTGATTCGATCAAATGTGTTAAACCATAGAAAAGTTTGACGGTTAATTGGGAACTTTAAAGGTCCCATATTATGCAAAATTCACTTTATAATGTTTTTCTAACAGTAATATATGTCTTCATTAGCTGGAAGTAAAGAAACTTTTTGCTTGCTCCATTTTGTCCAGCCCAACAAGAGATTGTGCTTTCATGACATCATGTGGGGAAATAACCACTCCCTCTGGTGGTGGAGCTCTGCCTGACGGATATAATGACTAAATTCAGTAAAATACGAAAAACTGCAACAGTTACCTTTGCGGTTAGTAGGAGCTAGCTTTAGCTACATGGTAGTAGCTGTAACGAGGTTCACCAGTTAACAGGGAAACCACTTAATCTGAAACACCAGAAAGCTCTTCTAATAAAAATGACATCCTTCTTCTAAACCAATGTTTTTCAACAGCAAAGTTCTGTGCTGCCATCTATTGGCGAAGAGTATTTATACATAGAAAAAAAATTGAAATTGGATAATTTCCCACGGCACACCTGACTATATCTCGCGGAACACCAGTGTGCCGCAGCACAGTGGTTGAAAAACACTGTTCTCGAACAATAGAGCTAATTTGAATATATTTAAACTTAGTTTTTCCCAGTTTGTTTGTTTGTTTGTTTCTTTGTTTTATGTTTCTTCACACTTGTCATCACTGTGAAGCTGCACGTTGTCGGTAAACGATGAAAAGGTCACGGGTCGTCCTCTCGCTCCCGCAGGGTGGCCGAGAAGGAGCCCATCAACAAGATGTCCCTCCACAATCTGGCCACGGTGTTCGGCCCCACCCTGCTCAGGCCGTCCGAGTCCGAGACCACCAAGGGACAGCACATCACGTCCGCCTCTGACATCTGGTCACACGACGTCATGGCGCAGGTACAAACAAGCTCGCTCGCCGTGCGTTTCGCTCCGACGTGACGGGGCGACACGGGGAGGACTGGTTTCACTCACACGTTTCTCCCAGCTGCTGGGAGACGAGCTTCCTGTGCACAAAATGTATATTCTGGCAGGATAAACAACCTCCAGAGTTGACATAAGTGGAGCGGCAGCACCGGCAGGAGGTTCGCATAAATCTACGACAGAGAGGCACAGTGTCTTTAGTCAGGCTCCTTTACGTTCTGTCTTGTGTGCGGCATGTTAAACCTCAAAGATCCTGAGTATACTCCCATGCCGAAATAATAAACCCGTATTTGTTGTTGCACCTTTAATGCAAGATGGTACGATTCAACGTTTTGTCACAGACTATTGACAGGTGAGGTTAGTTAAGGTTAAGAAGACAAACTGTAATGAAAACAAATGGTCAGGGTCGGGGAGGTGAAACAAAAACAGATGATTTCTCAGATGTTTTTAATATTTACTGTGAAACTTTATCCCCATTCTAACATGACACCAAGTTAATGAATAAACTATATAATGTAATGTAGCAATTTTTTTAAGAGTAGTCATGGCAACACAAACCTGAGATCCTGATATTATATTATCATGTAATGCCACTTTTTCCCCCTAGTTGGCGATGGTGGCTCAGTGGAGCCCGCCAGTCCAGTATTTTCTCAGCACTCACTACACCATCTTGTGGTACAAAGTGGCATTACAAGACGTCGCGACTATTTTTTTCTTGCCCAATCAAGTTTAGTTTTTAGCTTTAAGATGAAGTTGTAGTTTAGTCCTTGACATGTATAAACTGTTACAGAGCAAAGAGCGTGACGTGTTAACATTTCCCCTCAGGTCCAGGTGCTGCTCTACTACCTGCAACATCCTCCCATCACCTTCACCGAGCTCAAGCGCAACACGCTGTACTTCTCCACTGACGTTTAATCCCCCACCGACACGCCACCACCACCACCACCACCACCACCACCACCACCTCCACCACCTCCCTCAGGGCTTCATCTGGAGATGAGAGAGAGAGAGACTCCGTTCATACCTCGGTCCCCCGCCACTCGCCTCACCTCACCTCACCCCACCTCACCTCACCCCACCTCACCTCACCTCCCTCCCTCGGCAGGCAGCTCGTCTCGACTGTACAGCCCCCACCCACCCACCCACCCCCACTTTCTGCACCCCCACCCCGCCCCATCCTGTCCCGTGGAGCGAGAGATGGAGCGCACCGCGGAGGAGTCGTCCCAGTCATCTGCTCGTCATGCGTCTTGTTTGTAAATGTGAAGGAAGCGGGACGACAAGGCGCTCCGAGACCCCATCCCCCCACCCCCCACCCCTCCCACCGTGTGAAAGGTGGGTGTATTGGGGTCCGGAGGCCCCCGCCACGGTGGCTCAGGATCCTGTGTGGTGGTGCCCTTTCCACACGCTGGACCACGGATCTCAGAACCTCCAAACTTTTTTTTTGTTTTTTCTCCTTCCTGTTCAGAGGCATTCCAGACAACAACAACAAAAGGCATTTACATGTTTTCTAAAAATAACTTCCTCAGCTGTTTTTCTTTCCTTTTTTTTTTTCTGTCTTTCTGGCTTTGTACACTTGGCGGAGGAGACCGGGGTTGTGTGAGTGACGACTGTGGATGTACTTTACCGAGTCTGTGCGTGTGTGTATGTGTGTGTGTGTGTGTGTTTAAGGGACTATAAGAACTTTGGAAGTGTCTGGGACGCCATCCCAAAGAATGGCCGGGATTGTTTCTCTCTGTGCCGACAAACACGAGAGAGCCGCATCCCTCCCACTGAATCTTGGCCAAATTAGCCCTATTTATTTGAAATATATATAATATGTGTGCCTGTACAGTTCTGTGCAACTAGAGAAAGACTCTGAGGAGTCAGGTTTTTTTGAAGTTTATTCAGGTAGTGATGTTTTTTTGGTTGTTTTTGTTTAGTTTTTTGGTTTTTTTAAGTAAAATTTTCTTGATTCACCACGTTGTTGGTTGGTAAGCTGTACTGAAAAGATCACCGGGAAAACGTCTGCCAATGAGTTTCTCATCACGCTGTAGAGGTGAACGTGCACTCTGTGATATGAGGGTTGTAGGGGGAGAATTTTTAAAAAAAATTACACAGTGAATGGAACATTTAGCTCTTTTTTTTTGTTTTCCCTCCTCTTTTTTTTGTTCTTGTTGTTGCATTGCAAGCCTGTTCCAAGTGTCTTACTGCACCGGTATAATCTGTAGGATGATTTGTGTAGTTACCCTCATTGCATGTTCAGCTTGTCAATCAAACCAGGCTGGGTAACACAAAGGTAGGACTAACTAAGACTGGCAACAAGAAAAAAGAAAAAGAAATCCACTAAAATCCATCCATTTCTGCTTTGTACAAAGCCAACCTTTCTGCTCTCAAGCCTGCGACATATCTACAAATACTGTAAGCACTGCTAGATGAGTACTATTTGATATTTTTAATATAAGATTAAAACGAAATAAAAACTGTTGTATTTTACTTTCTTTGAGAAGAATTTCAATATACTGTAATATTGAGGCTAAATGTCAATGTGAACTTTTCCCCCCGTTTTTTAAGTAAAATAAAAGTTATAAAACACTCTCACACTGTGTCGCTTCCTGCTTTGACGTCCGTCACGCAACGGGGGTGGAGGAATCCGACTGAACCAGAGACATTACGTTTAAAAGTGATTGCAGGCACGAAATATTAGGAACCAAACGACAAAAGATGAATCTCAACTGAGTCGCTCCATCTCCATGACAACCAGGCTGTTTGTGAATAGAGGAGTGGTCTGCATATTAGACGACACAACCCAAGGCTGGTGTGGGGAAAAGAAGGTTTGGAGACTAAATATTGTTTGTGAAGGGAAAAAAAATCAATATATACTAATTTATCGATGATTCCCTATGTTATCGATGTATCCATCTATCTATCTATCTATCTATCTATCTCTCTATCTCTATTATCCAGCTTTGCAAACCTGCACCTGGAAAGCTCAGAACTAACTCACAATGATCCATCCACACTTCAAATATTAGAGCAGTAATACAAAGGCCATTTTGAAATGATACGGTTTTCACGTTTGTCATTTTTAAATTCATAAATCACATGAAAAATGCCATCAAGGAAAACGGTTCAGAAAGATATCAGTGGTTTATTTTCTGTGCCGGAGTGTCGATGTTGTATGAAACCACTACAGTGTTGTTGCACTGCGTATTTTGATGCCTGATCCTTTTGCTCACGTCCCTCCATATTTCTGTGTCTGTGGCTCCACTTGGTTTAGAATTTTCCACAATATTCAGCTGATTCATGAGCCACATCCTGATCACTGTGTGGAGTCTCCACATGGGCATGGAGCGCCCCCTAGTGGCCTATTGTACGAACTGTTCAGTGTGACCTGCGATGAACCCATGAGGTTTCGTGTTTGAGACATTTTTGCTTTTCCTCCATTTCCTTTATTATTTTTTAATTTGGCTGCAGTGATGTTTTTGTCTCAAATGAATCCTGAAACTACCTGTGAGCCGGATCTGAAGGGCTTCAGTGATCCTTATCCCGATTTACACAAGAGGGACCAAACAGATGTCGTCTCTTCTTAAAAGTTGCATAAATGTTCCTTGTACTTGTTGTTCCAACATGCTTTCCAGGGAATTAATCCGCAGATTTACTTCCAAGTCCACAGCGGCATAACATATGGAACTGTCTCATAAGTACAACCAAATATATGAGCGAGAAAACTTTTGTGCAACGTCAGAAAAGGAACAAGATGTTCCAAGTGAAGAGTTCTAATAGACGCTGGGGGAAACATCCAGTGTCTCATAACTCCCTCCTCAGAGTCCAAAGGAACTTCGTGACACACGTGTGGAACATTATGCACGCTGGTTTCTGGGTTTTTGGACAAACATCATTACAGTCGAGGCATAGAAAGATTTTTTTTTTACCCAGAAGGGCTCTGCTGTGTACCAGTTTATGCAGGATTACATGCAAAAGTGTGTCTTTCGAGGGCGTAACCATGGCAACATCTTTCCGAGATCAATAGAAACTGCTTTCAGGAAAACACCGAAGGTGAACTGGAAATGGTGACTTGACCAGTTTGAAGGGGTTGAAAGGATGGAAACTCCTCAGAACTTCAAATATGCACTGAAATAAATATTCTATCCAGCTGTTCCCTGCAGTTCAACAGAAAGTCACTGTGCCTTCATCATCCTCAGAACTGGCTTGTTTTTAAAATCGATAATCTCCAAACAGCCGATCAGAACTCAACCCTCATGCACCACCGAAGGAAATCTTGAAATATGAAAAAACTATGTTTGTTCTTTGGCTTGATGCTTTTATTTAAAACTCTTTTATAGTCTGGAACTACTCGCTTCATGTTTTGCACCATTTTAGAATTGAGCCTTGAACACTCAAACTGAATTGCGGGCTAAAACTGGGATTTGCTTTATGAAACAATTTCACCTTCGCTTCACAATGATTGTGACGTGAAACAAACGTCTCAGCATCTCCCTGATCCCCTCACAGTTTTTTTCTGCTTTTGCTCCTTGAAGCTCTCTGGCGCCCTCCTGAGGAGCTTCACCCCACACGTAAAATGGTATTTGTTGGAAAATGTAAAAAAACAGAAGAAAACATCTTGAAGATACTAATTAAAAAAAAAAAAAAAACATCTTTAATAGCCATAATCCTGATGTGGATTATTTAGTAACACAATCTCTTCAAAATGTCCACAGAATAACAATAAAAAAACAAAACATTAACATAAACATGTCTATTGAGCTCAGGGTGGAGAATCCTCCTGCACCGGCTGTCAGTCATACATCAGCTTTCCACCGACGCTCCACAATGAGGTGAAGACTCAGCAGGTGGACTCTGTTAGTTTTGTGATCATGTCCAACAGTTCCTCCCCTGGAGGTTCACCGTAGATAATATTCGATGGCGGCAGAGAAGGCAGCGAAGCCCCCACACCCCAGGACTCCAGCCTTCAGGCCGGCTGCAGGGAAAAGAAAGGGAAAGAAAGAATGTGAGGTAAATTTAAGACTTTAACATCCAATATTGAAGAAAGTCAAGTCACGTACCACGAAATCCAATTGCTCCTCCAGTCACACAGCCGCTGTACACTGCGTTCTTCCAGTCCGACACGCCCCTGTGCTGCAAAGACAAAAATGATAGGAAACGATAAAACACTAGTCAATCTTTCTTTTTGCAATTGGGGAAAAGTTATTTGTATGAAAAATGTCCAACTCTTGATTATTCTGTCCACTTCTGGAAAACATCTTTGTTGTTTTTCTCCCATCATGCAACACCGTGCGTCAAGATTGTGACTTAAACCTTTTAATTTAGTGTAAATAACAAGACAATGTCACGTCTGTCAGATATTCTATACTTGGTTTGTGTTTTGGGGGAAAACTAAGCCCATTATTATGAGACAGTGATGATATGAAAATAACAGATTTCTCTTGGTTATGCTTTCAATTACTATTCAGTGAAATTATTGTTACTAAGCATATCCTGCATAATTATGTACAAGCACACGATAACCATACCAGAGAAAGTCCACCATGAAGTTTTCACTCAAATACCATTCACAACAATATGAAACGTTTCTTTAAATAGTCACAGCTTGTGGAAGTCCAAACTGTTGTCAGAGTTGAGGAACTTCTAGTTTAAAGTTGTACAAGTTTGAGTCCAAAATAAGATTTCTATATGGCTGCGTGTTACTGTGACACATAAAAAGGCAAAATGACCATATCCAGCTTTTTGTTGTTTCAAAAAAGAATCTTACAAGTCAAAAAAACAATAGAAAAGAAAATATATATATTTTTGCATGGCATTCGTACAATGAAGTCATAACGTAGAGAAAACCGGATAAAAGTGTTTTGAAGACATCCAGAGAAAAGATTGCATATAATCAATAATATGTTTAATAATAAAGTGTAAAATATAATTCCTTTGTCAGTTTTACACTGATTAAAAAAAATACATTTAGTTCTGCTTTATAAAATTCACCTTTTCAGTTAAAAAAAAATAACATTGAAACATTGAAATTCTCTTCTTTTAAATATTTTGGTGGCATATAAAAAGTTTTAATGCTGTTTTTAGCAACATCGAGTCATTTTTTGACCTTTTCAATAACTTGTACATGCAGCTCTACTGTCATGTTTCCTGCATGTATGAACTCTATATTACGGTGTTGAGCGTGAGAGAACTGGATCCATATGTATGTATATGCATGACGAACAGACCCGATGTGACCTACTGATTCTATGATGCACTCTGTACAGGAGAACATGGCGCCCACGATGGCGAAGTTCTTGGCGTAGGACATGCCCCTCTGGCCCATGTCTTTCAGCACTTCTCGGGCTGTCGGCGTCCTCAGGGGGTCTTTGGGGTCGAAGCCGACGTTGGTGTCGATGCCTGCTGTGAAAACACCGAAAGCTCCTCCGAGAACGAAGCCTGAGGGGAGAAAAAAAATTATGTGTCAGTGAAGCACAGCCGCTCGTCTGATTGTTGAACTCAAAATTCATTTTAATTTGATAGTTCTTCGCATATATTTTCTATTCAGTAGTGTAACCTGTTTTTATTATTACATTTTTTCCCCGTTTTTAGCAAATCCATCTATTAGTGGTGAGTGGATCGATCCAAATAACGATAATATTGATACGTACGTTGGTATCGATATCGAACTACACCAGTGAAATTTGTTTATCCGGTGTATGAATGCATCCATCCTAAACACGCTACCTGAAAACAATAATTTGTTCTGGAGTGATAGTTTTGTACACTTTATTTATTAAAGAAAAAAATATGACAGTACAATGAACAAACATTTTTATCACGATAAATTATTTTCTGTTTACCAATAAACGTTTCCCAAATTCTGGTCTAGGTTTTAACTAATTAATAAACCAGAAGAAAAATCATTAAATCATTAAACTCATGAAAATTCATCCAGATTTAGCAATTTGATGATGTATTAGCCTTGAATCAGTGATACTCGCCCTGTATTTACTTGGTATCGGATCGATACCAAGTATTGCTGTATCGCACGCCACTACCATCTATTCTGGCTGTTTTAGCTGTTTTTAACCTGGAGATGAAACCAGTTTTAACAATCAGTACAGAATGCAAACAAAAAAACTTATTTAATTACATTTACATAATATGAAAGCTGGACGGAGCCACTATGGGGATCTGAAGAACCACATGCAGCTGCAGAGCTGCAGGTTTCAGACCCCTGATGTGGAATCAGTGTGGAGGAGTTGATTTGTGACCCTGTTTTCTTCCTAAAAACCTCAGATTGTGTCTGTCGGTGTCGGTGTCGGTGTCGGTGCTCACCTCCCACACAGGCCAGCACAGACTTGAAGGCGCAGCTCTCCATTCCCCTCTCGATCATCTTCTGCTCGTCGCTCTTGTAGGGCACCGGCAGCCCCCCCATCACCCCCGGGCTCAGCTCCTTCACGGGTCGCTTGTCCCCCACAAGGTGCTCCAGGATGGCGCTGTACTGGATCGTCGGACTGTCCGTGTCCGGCCCCGGAGAGCCGGGCCCTGCTGCTCCCGAGGAGGCCGCCATGTTTCTCAATGACAGAACGTGAGTAAATGTAGCGCGAGGCGAGCGGCGGCAGATTCGCCTCGTTTTGATGCGAACTGAGGGGAAAAGAAAAAAAAACCTTTACAGCTTTAATTTCTATATTAAAAAAAAAAATCTAGTGAAATAATGCACAAGCTTGATATTTTTCTTGTTAAAATGTTTTTGTTTTTATTTGATTATCAGGTTGTTGTTGTATTTTTTTTTTCAATCGTATCAGCAGATTCAACACAACGTCGACCCGCAACATGGCTGGAGCAGAAGTTATACAATGTGAGTTTGCTCCAGAAAATTAGTCAATTTGAGGAAAAAATTCATAAAAATCTGCCATTTTCCTCCAAATATCTGACTTCCTGTTGAGTTTTTGTCATTGCCATAAGATGATTTTTTTTTTTGGTTAGTCTTGTGACATATAAGTGCTGTGCTCTATCCAACCAGGTAGAATTTTGACATTGTTTGCACCATCATTGGCCTGATTGTTTCCTGATTGTCTGTAATGAATCATTTTACCTTCATATCTGAACTTTTGAATGAGTTCTTCACTTTTGGATCAAGCCAACACATAAACTGCCTCAACAGTTGCCACACAGCATGCATGTTCAAGTCTGAAGTGAGGCTTTTTGGGCTGCTCTCCCCTGGGTGTTCTGAAAAGCGTAGTAATGGGTAGGAGGGTATATCTTTCCCATCACACCCCAGCAAGTTAAATTATATTATAAATCAGAAAGTTCTCAATAGAGTTTAACATTCTTGTCTTGTGAGTCTTTGGTGCAGTTTTAGAAGTATTCAAAAATTGTATTTATTCAGCAGATGTAAATCCAGAGGTTATATTTTACAAATGTTGAACTGTTGTCAGCAAAGTTACGGCTTTGGTCTGCTCTCTCTTGTTGTCACAATAATCATCAACTCATTAAATAATGTATATAGTCTGATAGCAAATCTAATAATCACATAATTGTTTTATATTTGGAGCAGGGAATTCAGTCCATGTACCTCAAAACTAAATCTACAATATTTTGCTTCGTTTTT
Source organism: Blennius ocellaris (assembly GCF_963422515.1). Lineage (NCBI taxonomy): Eukaryota > Metazoa > Chordata > Actinopteri > Blenniiformes > Blenniidae > Blennius > Blennius ocellaris. The sequence continues at coordinate 22,972,816 of NC_137663.1, forward strand.
TGTGGTTGTAGTAAATAAACGTAACATCTATTTATCTACGTGAAGCGCGTTTTTTCTTGAGAAGACTACATTTCCCAGAAGACCTTTCGAGCACTGCACCAAACTCTCCCCACGCGCTCCACCTACCGGCTCCGGTGCGAACCGGCGACACACACTGATGACTCGCGTGAAGCGGCAGCAGCATCCCGAGCCTGAGGACAAACAGCCGAACAGGTGAGCCGAGCTCCTTGCTTTTTTTTACTGACCGTTTTCTTTTCTTTTGTTTTTTTTTTATTTCAACACCTCGCCTCGGCTTATTACTCCGCGACGTGTTGAAGTTGCGTGGCCGCGCTGTCACAGAGAGTGTCTCGCGCCGACTTGGGGTTTGTTTCGACTTAAAGACCGAGCCCGCTCGTGACTGACGTGAATGGCCACGGAGGATGTCCGTGCTGCAGTTCGGCGAGGCGCTTCGACCGGCACCGAGGGCTTCGGTGTTGTTGTTGTTGTTGTCGTCGTTGTTGTTTGTTTCTGCAACAGGGCGCCGGATATCAGCGGTACCTGCGACCTGGTCCTCGTGTTTGTCGCCTCGAGCGGCGTCGCACCACGCAGAGCAGCGAGTCCGGCAGGATTCCTCGTTCATCCTCTCGTCACATCTGCCGGGGAAACATGAATTTCACTCCCTCGGGGCTCATTCCTCCCCGATTCTTCCAACAATACTCTGTTGTGATCAGAATATATCTGTATCAATGCACATCTCTTCAATGTTCGAGGCCAGTTGGTTGAAATCCACTTTTTTATTTTTACTTGTTGAGTTAAGTTAAAGTCTTTCTTCAATTAGTGTCTGACGTGTCACCTTGGCTGCGTTGTTCTCTTGTCCCTCAGTGCACTTGGTGAGCTTTTTAAAGAAAATCCTGAACAACGAGAAAATGCAAGCAATGGCAGTTTTCACGTAGTGTTTACATGGACTCAAAGTCAACCGGACGAGCCTGATCAGATCGAAAATGCTGCATGTAAACATGTATTGGAAGATCAGATAAAGAAATGAATTGCAAGCAAATTGGGGTGATCAATGCTGATTCTTCTTTAATTTTACAGAGTCCCTGTATGTGCGTCTTCCTATAATCTAGTTGGGGTGAAACTGTGCTCACTGTGCATGTGTGTGATGTTTGTCAACATGCCATGCTGTTTTGAAAACAAACAAAAACACCACATGGTACTGTGGTAAAGCTTCTCTCGAACATATAATTATATTATCCTGATGGGACTTTGAACAGTGAGAAAGTTTCTCTGTTGTGTGCCGTTTCAAAAGAAACTCAACAAGCTAAGAAATCTTTAGGTTTAGTTTCACATCGTGTCACAAACAGCCAAGGATACATCGCAAAGCATTATGGGATTGATACACTGACTTAAGTAATTCAGACAAGTGACCATGAGAATGCTGCTATAGTACTTTAATGCATTTTCTTTTCCAATGAGAAAACAGAATTGAAGATAAAATTCTCACTTTGCTCTTTTTCACACCACTTTGGCAAATCAGATTACTTGCTAAGAAATGGCCGTATTCATTTTCTACTGTTTTGAAGTCACTATGTTGCACATTTAATTTCATTACACTTGACATTTTTTAGAAATCGGATTTTTCAAAAGTGTTTTAAAACATAATTTCCCCCCATTTTTCTTCTGTTTAGACAGAAGTTACTCAAACACACTTGAAACACCTTCATGGAAATACTGTTAAGTTGTCACGTGACGGTTTCTGATTGCACCCAGTTTCCACAGTGAAACCTTCACAATGCAGCTACATATTGCAATGTAAAGCGCCTTTGCAAACCCATGCATTATTATTATTATTACCGTAGTTTATTTGTTTCCACTCCAAACAGCGTCAACCGTTTTCTCTCACGCTTTAGAGTGGCCAACTATTCCTCAACACCTGCTTCTTTGAAAGCCTCGTCCCCGACATAAACATGGGAGTTCACCAGCTGATAAACGCACTAATGAATTTCCCAAGGCTGCTTTTGGTTTTATGTAAATTTCTCCTCTTGCTGCCAATGGCAAGTTGCCACTGGAGCCACCTCAGCGAGTCGTGAGCTGTTTTTTTTTCTTCACATGATCAGCTGGCCGAGTGCTGCTCATTAGTTCTCCTCAGGTGGAACAGTGAAATAGGCCTTGTTATGTTTTTAGTGCGCATATGTGTAAAGCGGTACTGTTTATTTCTTTTAATGGGCCTTTAAGTGCTTCCCGGTGGCGGATTATCCTGACAAAGCTACTGCGTGTTTTTCGAGACTGTTCCGCCAAAGTGTTGCCGAAACGTGGAGTAGATGTCTGAAACGGTGACGTCAAAGGACAAACCCTAACGATGGCTTCCCTTTGTGTAATTACACATTGTTGTGGGGAAGTGAAACTGTCAAATATTCTCAACGGGGATCTTTATACGTTTTTTTATGTCTTGATGCACGTGGAGGAGACTGGTCGTGAAGTGACACATGCACGGGTCCTCTGGGAGGGCAAACAAATGACAGCTTTCACTTCAGTCTGTTGCTTCTGATTATTCCAGAAGAAAAGAGCTCAAATGAGCGCTGCACCCGCCACTTACAAAGCGTGGAGTTAGTTTTTTGGGGGGTAATTACAGTGCTTGTTTTTGTGCAGGTTAGCCAACCAAGACGGGGGGGGGGGGATAGTTAGAAAACAGTCTTCTGAGCTGGATTTGGGATTGGCTGAGCTGGAAACAATAGCGCCGGGCCATAATGACAGGCAGTCAGACTGGAAGGTGAACACATCCGCTTTGTCGTCACTCACCTTTCACAGACGGAAAATCGTTTCCTTTCTCCGTGTTGCGTTTTGCACAAGAGCCCGAGGCGGCGAGGCTCGCACGAAAACACGCCGCAAATCACGACGACGCTGAATCACCTTGCTACTGATCTCACAACAAATGCATGCGGCTCTTGGTGTGTGTCCTTGTAAAGAATGCCGCATGGCATCTTCCTCCGGTTTTCTGTTGCTTCGCTCATTATTCCAGCCCGTTCCTGTCATTGGCGTGCTATTTATAGCCGGGGGTTGCGTGTGGGGAGCACCAGCGTCCAGTTGTGCAGCCGTGAAATGGCTTATTCTGTGAGACAGACACCGATATCGGGTGATCTCCTTGACTGCTCCGCTGAATGAGAGGAATTTGGGTGATTGCGGGACGTTATGCAGGGAATTTAAGGTCTCTTCTCATCGTCTTCGGTGTCCTGCAGCCATTCACATTAACTCAAAGGCTGTGAGACGACGGTGAGAAAATGAACGACCAAGAGTTCTCGTCCCCACGTGCTGCGATTGTGGTGTGAAGTGCGTCAGCGTGGCGGTGAGGTAACAACCGCGCTGGAGTGACCTTGTCCAGCTGTGGTGGGACTGGTGAAAGGAGGACACTGCAGGCAATGGGTGTACTCTGATCACCGATACGTTTCTCTCTGTGGAAGGTCGTGCTACCCTTTTAAAATGACCTGCTGACTCACTGCAAAGTGTAACATTCATATACCCTCCTGCTCCACAAGCAAGAAAACATTCGGTCTCAGTGATTAGGAGGGAAAATTATCATTTTAAAAGCGTCGCCTTTGAAGTGTAGAAACCCCATAAGGGCACGGGCAGAACATGAAGACTTCACACACAAGAACATCTGCCCAGAAGGAAACACTGGATCACTAATGGACTCTCATTATGAGGCAAGTATGCGACTGCGTCAGGACTTTGTCACGTACGCTGATAAACTTTGGGTTTCCGACCACACCTCCTGTTACGCTAACCGCGGACTAATCCAAAGACAGGAAGGTTCCTGGGAAAGATTGTGTCATCAAACATGAGCGGACTCACTTGCTTTCACTGCCATTGATGTTGATTCACCCGGATGTTTGCTATGTGGAGAGAAATTACAATGTCATGGTGATATATATATCTATAGTTATATATATATATATAGTTAAAACTGCAAATATCTATTAGGTTATTATTTGTACTGAAGCAAATAAACCAAAGTTTGATATCCTTCGTTTGTACGACTTTATCCAAAGTTGATTGGTTACACCCTGGACAGGTCACCAGTCTGTCACAGTGTAAACACACAGAGACAGACAGACCCACATTCACACCTACGGGCAGTTTAGAGTCACAAATTAACCTCAGGCGCAATTTTATCGAGCCGTGGGAGGAAATTGGAGTAGCAGGAGAGACACTGCACACACAAGGAAGACGTGCACAGTCGCCACAGATCCGACTCGAGGTGCGAGTGTTAACTGTGCAGCCTCCAGCGACGTGTATTTCTGTAGCAAACTGATGGAAACAAGTTTATAATATATGTTTGAATCCGGTTTCAGACCTCTGCACGATACAATATTGAATGGAAGGATAGTTTGTAGATGGGAGGAATAAAAAGGGAGATGAGAAGAAACACAAACGGTTCCTGGTGAAAACCGCTGCATTGTAAAGGCTCATCTCTTATACACACACATCAAAGCTCTATTTAAATATTGTTTGGAATAATCCTGTCTACCTCCTGCCAAAGTTAAAGGAACATTTGCACTCTTCAGGCTTTCTTGTGATGTTTTTTTTTAAAATTTGGATATTTCTATTATTACATACAATGAAATCAGAGGAAAGTTAAATTTATTGCTGCACACAGCTCGTTGAGCAATAATTCTGTTGAACAGTGTCAGGGGTTAGCTGCGAGTGTTGTAAGTGCTCAGTGACTTAAGTCTGAGTGGTATGTGTGTAAGTGTGTGTGTCCTGTTGTAGCCTGCCATAACCAGTGACTGCTCTATCAGTCCAAATATCCATGACCTCCTTCTGGAATGTTTTATTGTTGGAATGTAATTAATCAAATCAAGACAAAGCTGCCGTGGTCGTTAATCCAAGACGTCAATTGAGACGGATCTTATCAGGTAACACGGAAACTCAAGACTAAACAGTTGTGTGTGTGTGTGTGTGTGTGTGTGTGTGTGTGTGTGTGTGTGTGTGTGTGTGTGTGTGTGTGTGTGTGTGTGTGTGTGTGTGTGTGTGTGTGTGTGTGTGTGTGTGTGTGTGTGTGTGTGTAGACGGGGTGCAGGTTCATAAAGGGATCAGCTTTATTACTGTTTCCTTTGCATTCTGCTGCTATCAGGTAAAGTCATCACCATAAACCGGCACCACGTGGATTTAAAGGTTATGTTCACACTCCTTGTGTATTTTTCTCATGGACCTTGTTTCCACTGTGCTTTATGTTCCGCCTGGGGAAATCAAGCAAAAAGATGACAGATCATTTGCATTTCCGTTGTATATGCTTCAAGAACCTTAATGATTTTCCCAACAACGAAGTGAGCCGAACTAAATCCACTTGTAGCTCACAATGTCTTTGAAATCGATACAAAAATCCAAACAGTTGTATGAGTTCTTCCTGGAATGTGCTGCGGGAAAACAATAGTTCCAACAACGGTCCCCTCTGGTGTTTATTTCTTTAACACATCTTCACTCAGTGTTGTGGCTTTAAACTTCTCCACGCCTTGGTTTTGGACGTCCTGGGATGGTTTCTCTGGTTACTTGTTCTGCTCCAGGGTTCAGATGTCCAGCGTTCCTTCTTTAAACCACCCTGACAGAGCAAACACACTACTACCATGTTGTTTCTGAATAATGAGCCAGTGTGTGTTGCAGTATGAATGATAAGATTTGAGTTTGTTTCTAAGCGACCATCCACTTGTTGTGTATCTCTGTGGCTGTGTCGACCCTCTTGGCCCTTCCCTTCCTCAGCAGGCATGGATATCTTATAAAAATAGCGGCATTGGTCAGAAAGATATGTCTCTGCATGTGTGTGTGTGGCGAGTCAGCTGTCAGTTTCTCACTGGCACATTGAGAGAGGAGGCACCAGAAGAAAGAGTCCTTATCTGTCCCAGAGAGGCGAGTGGCATGTCCTTTACAGCAGTGGAGGAGGCTTTAATTGAGGAGATAAACAGATTAGAGTAGGAATGAGTAGCAAAGTTGGATGAATAGAAACCGCCCCCTTTCTTGCAGAAAGTGTTGTTTTTTTTAAAGGCACAGATGGCATGACATTCTGTCTTTATTTTTTCCTTTCTGCTTTTGCCTATACGTCATCTTCTGAAAGGCCAGTGAATAAAATTAACTGCGCCGGCACGCTGTGATTTCTGTTTTGTTTGTTCGTGAAGGGAGGAGGCAGCTCCAAGCATCTCTCTAGCCTCTGGCTATGTTTTGAGTACAGAAACGTCCAGGAAGCAGGCTGCATACTTGACAAGCATCGCAGTCGATCTCGCTGGTTCCAAGGAATGCAACCGAAAAATGGGTCATCAGGGCCGCATCCGAGGTGAAGCAGAGACGGTTTTCCCCCTTCAAAGGCGGCATTATCTACAAAGAATTGCCATGCAAGACAACGCGGATGGTTTTTTTTTGTATTATAGATTTATGGTGGCGGAGCAAACGGGACGGGCCAGTTTAAATGTGAGGGTGTTTCCAAGTCTGGGAGTGTCATTAAAAATGTTTGCTCACTGCTTGAAAGACGTCTGACCCTTTTGTAATCTCGTTCGGTAGCTATACAAGTCAAACTGAACACGCCCAGATTGCACATCAAATAGCTCTCATGCCACACAACTCCAGGTCTATCCGTGAGTGCGTGCAGCGTGTCGAGAGACTCCACAGGCCCCGAGGACGGAGTGCTCCATTTCAGTTGGCCTGTAATCTCACTCAGTGGCGTCGATACTACGATGTTCCATTGTGGAAAATCACTGAGCTCTGCTTCGCGCCTGTTTTTTTTTTTTTGTGTGTGTTTTTTTTCTTTATTCCCCTTCACAGTCCTCGTGGACACTGCACTAGTATTTCCGTGGAAATCCGCCCACTCGCTCGCTGCACATGCGGGCCCGGCCAAGCAGACTTGGGTGAAAGTAGCAGAAGTCTGTGCAACGTGGCTCCGACCGGCCGTTTATCAGACGGGAACTTTGACACCGTCGGAGCAGGAAGCTCGGCTCTCTGGGGAGCGTGGCTCTGGGAGACACCAAACTGAGGATGGAGCCAATGAAATATGCATGAAGACCAAATCTATAAGCAGTCTTGAGCCTGATATATCCAGGACGGAGCAGTTTTTTGGGGGGGGGAATGATGGATGAACTCGGCTACTGTGAGGTGGTACGATTCAGTACATCAGTCAGATGTTGGTTGTTTAGAAACGGGGTAGTTGTTAGAGGGGCAATAATTGCAGCTTAGTGTCGAGCAGTCTTGCTTCATAGGAATAAAAGGCCTCTCCTGGGTGCACTCAGCCTTCAGCCAGAGTCAGCTGACATTGGTTCCAGGACCGAAGTCGAATAAAGTTTTAGAGAAGATATAGGCGAATAACTAAAAAAAAACAAAAAACATTTTGTTCCCTCAACAACAGAATTTCACCACTCAAGATGTATCAGTGTCAATATTTAGGGGAGAAATGGCTTTTAAAGTTAGATTTATGTACACAGCTCATGCAACTACAGCGCCGAAGCAATTTTAATAGCACACATTGCAGGAAACTTTAAACATGGATAAGTTCCCTACATCTCTGCTTGAATATAAAGCTCAGCGTTAATGAGCCTGGATCCCATAGCGAGCACATATTACTTTGAAAGTTTGGGAACCCCTGCTGTGCAGACCCACGGCCCATCCCAACAACCTATTGATCTTTGTCCAGATTGAAGAAACTGCCGACTCGGCACTTTCCTCGCCGACTCGGCTTTCGTCTCATCTCTCGGTGAACTAAGAGATGCTGATTTAAGCTGCAGCTTTTATTATCGGACTATTTCATGTTGGGCAGTGGAGAAGTAAATCTTCCGTGTTTAGTTTTGAGAAATACCTACAAAGCACAATATACCAACTCCATACATGTGTACATGGGCTTTAGAGCTATAAATTCATGGTTCTCTGTTCCCTGCAGTGCAATTTGAATAATCTGTAGTGCGTTGGTTGTTGTAGTGCGTTTCAGCGTTTGCCATCAAAGCTTTGCTCTCATTTAATTCGCCTAAATAACTGCCGACAACAAGAAAAGTGGCACAGGATTGCCGCTGTGTTGTTTTGCGTGAAATTAGGCACAGTTCCCATAATACTACTTTCTGCATCCTGTTGTGTACGAGTTTCACATCCCTCAAGACCAAAGGGGGAACACAGAGGGAGAACAGAGACCGTCTCGCAGCATGACATATAAACTAATCCCACACTCTTCCTGTTTCACTTTAGCTGAGACCATGACTTTGCACACGTTGCGTTCCTACGTCCAGATGTGGTACAGATGCTGCCAACGTGGTCAGGCACGATTAAAACGTCAGCGAATGCAAACGCACAAGTACACATGCAAGTGTACTTCATTGGGATACTTTGATACTCAAGTGAGATGCGTCTCATGCATGCAGTGTTTTATATAAAGCGGCAGTAATCTTTCCTCAAGCTCCATTCAACTGCTGTCATGGTAATCCGATAACCTTCACTTTGTTTAGTAAGGAAGTTATTTACAGTTCTCTCGGTGCCGTGAGCAGCATCCAGCCAGTTTCCACAGTTACACGTCGGCACTGCCGCAGAGGCTTGGGTGTTGAAATTAGACTAAAATAAGAAGCCAGCTCCAACTGCGCCCTCCGCCCAGGCAGAGAACTGCACGTACAGTCGAATCACAGCTTAATCCTTCAGAGGTATTTGCTTAACCAGGACTGACAGTGACCACACTGACATCTGCTCACCGGAGCCGTGTATTAGAAAGACTATATGATATGATACATATCGTAGTACAGTACTGTCATTCATCTGAACGTTTGGATGTTTCTGTGAAAGAATGTATTATATAACAAGAAGACTGACAGATATGCCATTTTAGTTTAGTGTCTCAAATGTTTTAGTTTTTTTAGGATCCCATTACAGTACAACAAGGATTAGGCCTTGGGATAAGTTTAGAATCCGAGTGTGAGATTATATCTTTTGAAAATCTCGACAGCAGTTTGGGATCCTCCAAAAAGGGCTGGAGGTCAGGGACAGATGGGCTTTGTTGCCCCCCCCCCCCCATTTATCAATTTTCACAACAAGGAAAGAAAGAAAATGGAAGGATATAAAAATGTGATATTTTAAAAGTGGACCTCCTGCCTTTTAGGGCTGAAGGACGAAGTTCTCCATCGATGAAACATACATTTTACACATGACAAGTTGGCTACACTAAAAAAAAAAGAACACTCAAATGTGCTGTATCTTCAAGATCAACGTTAATTGAAAGCACACCTTGTGAGTCCATTGTCCTCCAGAACCAGGTGGGATCACAGCGTCACCGGATAAAAAACGTCAAATTGGCCCGAGTGTGTTGAGCGTCGGTCGCAGGCTGCAGCTTGACTTGAGTTGCTCATGGGTGCATTGCAGTGCTTATATTTCAGTTTTTACTGCCATGAACGCTGTGAATTGAGACGACGTCTCTCCACCTTTATCGCCATGCTGGTTTAAAATCACTGAGTTGTGAGTGACTGCTATGAAAATTAAGCCGCCTTGCACATGAGGGAAACATGTATTGGTTTAACTGACTAGTATTTCGTCGTTTTAATTGTTCAGCTGACTCGCCGTTCGCACCCCTGCTGCCTTTCGCCCCAATGTAAAAGTGTGGTATACTGCTGGCGTCTCTGCAGAAACATTGAATCTCGTCGTCTTACCACACTGCACTTATTGTTTGTTTCTGTCTCAACTTTCACATGCCCTGTGATCACAGTCGAAGAAGTTGTATTTTAAGCACACGGTCAGCTGATTCTCAGCTTGTTCCACATTTGTCATTTGTTTTCCCGTCCTGTATGACGGTGTTGTGTCTGCGTGGTGCGGCTGACTCAGACCTCTTCTCCGCGGACGGACGGAGGAAAAAAGGAAGAGATTAGCAGGCAGGCGGCGGCCGCCGTATGAACTTCAGAGTGTCCACGGTCAGAGACGTGTGGCACTGCTCGGCGATCCATTCTCTCAGCTACTCGTGTCACACAATGTAGGGAATCCCGCCGACAGCCCACCTCTTCAGCTCAGCATCCAGCAGCATGCGCCTGTTTCCCATCATCGTTTAATAACACTGGGCCCGTATACTCCAGAGGTTTGCCATTTCCTGCTTCCAAATTTAAACTCCCGTAAGTGGCTGGCTTTAATTTGTGCACTGGAGGGTGGCAGTATGGAAACTTGCAAGTTTCCTGAAAATTCATTAATGCTGGCCTCTCATTCTCCTACGTTGTTTTTAGTGGGTGTGATTGAACTGAAGCAGGTTGTCAATCTCCGTTTCTCCCAAGCCGTGCTCCATACTGCAGATTTTATTTCGCCGACGCTGTAAAGTAGCCGATGAAAAGCAGCAGCTGGTGATAATGTGACTATAAGAAGAAACAGTGAACGGTCAACCCTTTTTTTTTTTTTCCCCCTCCACAAAGAGGATGCCATTTTTAGTAACTCCAGCTCTGTAGATGACGACATCTCGGCTCGTCTCCGTGCTGAACTGCAGATCGGCCGTTCTACTTCACTTTGGGAAGAAGAAAAGCTTGTCACCACACATATTGCACGGTTCACTAGAACAGGAACACCTCAACATTACTGCCCTTTCTATTTTAAAACGCAGTTTCTTTTCCCTTTAAGGTCGAGTGATAGGTCCTGCAGTCATGTTGAGTCACACAGTTATCTGCACTATTATTCATAAATGAGCTGGAGGGTATCAGTAAGAATGTACTGACGGCTACGCTTTTGCTTTACAGGTTCAAAGGTCTGACAGTTACTGTGTTTTATACTCAGACGTGCCATTTTCCCTCCTCCTGATGAAATATCGCAGGGTTAGAGTAACGTATATAGTATATACCGCCTTCCCAATGACTTAAGAATGGAGCAAATGTTCAATCTGATTCCATACAATAAGATTCTAAACAATAAAAATGAATGCAATTCAGTATATTTGACTTATACAAGACTAATCACACATCCAGCTGACATACTGCAAGTATGATTGTTGATGGCATGAGATAATCAAACTGGTATTGAAAGGGTTAAATTACGAAAAAAAAATTAATTCTTGCTAGTATTTTGCAGATTTGAGATTTCTGTGCAAAAGTAAAAGCTTTTATAGCTTTTTAGGTTTTTTTTGTTTTTTCTGGATGCATGAGGGTTAAAGTAAATAAAACTATTAAATCGGAGTCATGAAGGGGAAAATTCACAAATAAAGATCACATAACTTGGTGTCATGCAAAGAGGGTAAAACTTTAATTGTCAGCTTTTCTAATGACGTTCCCATAAAACGAGTTTGTTGGTAATGACTGCTGGGATCCATTTGCAATAAAAAAAATATTATGAAAGAGGCTTATTATGTAGGCATGCAACTGTCATACCTATAACTTACTGCATGCTTTGTTCAAAAGCTAATTTTATCATTTGTCTTTGTCACATTCAGTAAAGACGGAATGTGTCCTTCTGTGGTTGTTGTGTAATCTGACGTGACTCCATAGAAATATGTGACACAAATTCTCCAGTCGAGGAGCTAGTGTCATCGAGCGCACGCAAGCTCCGTCAAATCACAGAGCAAATCTGGGATCTGCAGCAGGTTCTCGACAGTTTGTGCCGCTCTCTGAACTGTTGCTCAACTCCGTCGCAGCGCTCCTCCCAAAATGCACTTTTCTGTGGTGGTGTGTTGGGGTGTGGTCAGACCAAGTTCCTCAGCTTCACCGCCCGCCACAAACTGAAGCCCGTTTCATCCCGGCCCAGTAGCAAACTGCGCTCTCTGCCCACACGCTCTGCAGTCTTGGCGAGCTCCCTCGCCGCGGCATTCAAACAAGAAACCGTATGGGAGAGGATAAAGTGCCGACCCCCTCCGCAAACAATCCACCCTCGTATTATGAAGTGTTTGTGAGACAAAAGTTGGCTTTGTCTGCGTTGGTCGGTGTCGTTTGTGCCCAAACGGTTTGCATGTCATTTGGAAATAAAGCGCATGTAAGTCAATCTGTATTTTTCTTCTTCTCGAGAGAGAAGAGGGAATGCCCAGAAATGTCTTGAAAGCGGGATAAGACCTTGTTTTTTTTTTACACAGTTGTGGTTTTTGCAAATATAGGAGCACAATAAACCTGCTGTGTCTCGCCCACAGAGTGCACACATGGCCCCGCTCAGGTCAAACCAAACCGCCGTCCTGTGAATGAAGCACAGAGACCTGTCTGTGTGATCACTTCTAATACAAGTCATCCTCCACTGCCTTCGCCCGCAAGTCTTCATGTCACACGGTGAAGATCCGCTCCTCCTCCTCTTCCTCCTCCTCCTCTCCGTCTGTTCCTCACATGCGGGGCAAAACCCTGGAAAAACTGCGAAAGGAGAAAAACATGCCGGCGGCCGAGGCCGCGGATCTCTCTCTTCCTCTTCTTGTGAGAGCGAGTGAAAGAGGCAGCAGCATGTGCAGCGCTGCGGTTGGCAGTACTTCCTCACCCTGACTGCTGCATGGAGGCTCGCAGCAGCCGCCGCCGCCGCCGCTCCTGACCCGTCATTCTCGCCCTCTGACGGTCTCTGTGGAACTCTGCCAAGGACGCATACTTTGGTCAGTGGTGCTGGAGGGCACTCAGGCAGAGAGCAGGCTTTTACACCGCATCCTCCGAACACGTGAGTGAACTGCATCACTGTCCTCCCAGGTTGTTTTCCTCCTTTCTCTCTTTTTCTTTTTTTTTCCATCACTCACTTTCCCATTACCGGATGACATTGACTTCCTTCGTGTCTTCAGTGATCGCCGTGGAGCTTTAAAGGAGCAGTGAAGTTTATTTTGGATCAAGGTGGAGTTTGAAAGAACATCTGGTGCCTTTATTTCTGCCAGGGTTTTCACTTTCCTATCAACGACCACAGCACCTTTCTGAAGGGGAAATGTGGGCCCCGCTAAATTTTGCAATCCGTTATATACGTCGAGGTAGCATTTACGCAAGAGTTTTTTTGTTTTTTTTTAACAGCAGTGGCTAAACCAAAGGAAGCCTTGTTTAGGTTCACTTTATGCTTACAGTATGTTATATTAAGGTTTCTGTAGATCTTGAAACCTACAGAGTGAAGCCGGCTCAGGAGAATGTGATGATGCTGAACAACCCTCAGCCCATAATGGTGTATATTTACATGGTAGTGGTCAGGATTTTATTGGATGAATGTACATCTTTTTGTGTGGCTACATTACTGATTATTAAAAAAAAAAAAAACACCAGTTATTTCACTATTTACAGAAAATACAGAAAAGTTCTTGTGGTAGAAGCTCATGTTAATATTAGTTAGTCGACATCTCATGTTCCTGTCTGGAGGTATGAGTGCAGCAAAATCTGTGTGCTCTTTATCAAATAAACAGGAGTTTAGTAGAAAAGTAACAGTAAAACAACATTACTAAAGTTTGTGAGCAGGACAGAAAGAGACAGCATCTCACAAACTCTTCCCGTTTATGTAACGAGTAACAAAGTTTAAAGGAATTCAACGATCACAATTTGCTAATTTCAGAACTGTTTGGTGGTGTGGCAGATATATTTCTGACAGTGAAATCATGTTTAATCTAATTAGGCAGATATAACAGGAGCGCGGCAGAAAAATCAGCGAAAAATCTACATGAGTGACACTGACAGGATGTCGGTTCTTGTGCTCAGAGAGCAGCATGAGATGGGCGGATGCTCCAAACACACACACACACACACACACTCGGAACATTTGAAGTGGAGCTCATATTTAGATTGCAGAGCCCGTGCATGAGGTCAGAACATGGTCGGGACTGGTTAGCCGAGAGTTCCCTCTGTGGCCGCGAGGCAACTTTTGGTTTTGGCGAGCTCGGCGGGCCGACTTGTGCAAAGTACGCCAAGATGTGAGCGTTTCCTTTGTTGCTTGTTCGACGGTAGAAAGATATGCATAGAGCGGTTATTAATAGTTTGTCGGTTTCAGTTTTGTCATGAGGGACTTTCACTGCCGGTTATAATATCTTATAAGTGCAGGTTTTATTTTTTCTTAAAGTAGAAATTGACATCATCGCCATCTGGGAGTGTTTCTTTTATGCAACATTTCCACATCATACTGGAGTTGTTTTGATTGACATGACTTCTGTTTTTAAACCTTGATTTTCATCCGTTTCGATCAACACTTTATATCACGTGTCGGTGTGAATCTGGGTTTTGTAATGAAAGCACGTCGTCCTCTCGCCCGGGGTTGTATCCGATCAGATGATGTGCGTCTCATCCAGGCCCAAACAGATAACCGTTGTCGGTTGGTCTCGACTCTCTGCGCTTTTGCTTCTTCTTATCTCCTTTCAGCAGCTTCAGAAACTCCCTGAGAAACTACACCACCGCTCCGTCCCAATTCAGGCTTCATGCTCAATCCGGCTTTTATTGAAGCGATATAATTAAGACAAGCTGCGCTCAGGAAACCTCAAATTATGCTGGGTTCTTTAATTTTGTGTTTTTTAGGACAAATTCCATATTTAGCTTTCTGCCAGCTATGTTTAAGGCACAACGTCATCATTTTACATGTGTATTTTGTCGAAACAGTGCAGGCTGACTTATTGCAAGGTTCAGTAAATGTCTAGTAATTTACGTTCGCTGTGCTGCCATCCGGTGAGGCTGAAGTTTTGCTCTCTGCCCAGGATTCTGTAGATAGTAGAGCAAGCCATTTGTCTTGTTATACCGCTTCATCCAGGCAAGACGCATCCTGGGTCGTTCACTAGTCCATCACAAGACAAAATGTGAAAATAGACAACCAGTCACACCGACATGTGAATCTATAGTCAACAATTAACCTCAATGTATGTTTTTGACGAACCAGACGTATCACAAGGAAAAGCACACACAGAGGGACAACATGCAAACTCGCCATCAGACCGCAGCACAGGTTCGTACTTCAAAATATTTAAAAGGGAAGAAATCAGAGCAAGATTTCAGAGTCACTGCACTGCACTCGTGCAAAATGGTGCACCTTTCCCAGATGTTTGTGTTGGTTGAGCCGTTGTATTGACTCTCTGACCGCATCAGTATCGTAATCGCATTTTCCAAAGTGTCCTCGGTTCACGTGGGTCACGTTTCCCGGTCTCCGCGGCAACCTCTCAGGTCTCTGCGTGTGAAGGCTCGACACGGAGAGCAGAGGGGAAAGCTGCAATGTGATGAATAATAGATCATTAAAACTTGAAAAATACATATGCTACATCTTCGACCCTATCAGCGCTGCAATATTTAGATACTTTACACTTAGCGTGGTTTTGATACACGCCGTGAGTCTTATCTCCTGGCTACTTCGAATGGAAAGTGCAACTCTGCCGTCTGTCTCGCAGAGAAATTTAGGCTTCACAACTAGGCCGTGTGAAGTAAATGGGACGCAGCTCTGGCTCGCGAGAATCTCATCTCTGCAGAGGGATCCAGACGTCACTGTTGCAGATTTGAGTTGTGCAGTAGCCCAACCAAAGGGGAAAACGGAGTGTATGAAGGCGTTTTTGTGTTACGTTTCTCGTTTCAATTCGGAGAAAATGGAAATAGTTTTAAGCGAAGATGAAGAGAGCCCGTGTTGGACTTGGCTGCAAGTGGTGCCGTAAACAATGTAAACTGATCTTGGGGGCGCGGGAGGCATCATGGCTGAGGTGTTACACTGAAAGGCCAGGCAGGAGTTAGTCACAGGATATTGCCTCGAGAGGGCTCGAGTATCATATGATGGGCCAGCAGGGAAACACATGCTCTCGTGTAGACCCAAAAAAACAAAAAAAAAGTATATATAGTTGTTCCTAATCAGATCAGACCTTAAACACCCACATATGGTCAGTAATAAATATTTACTGTCTAACCTGCCCCAAAGTCCTGTGTTTGGGACATTTTGTTGATCGCCTGGTTGGTTAGTTCACAAACGGCTTCTTTAATCCATCAAAGGACTATTTGTGCTTCTGCAGACTTCACACATTTTGTTCTAAATTGTTACTTTCAGCCTTACAAAGAGCCTTTTTCTCTCTCTGACTCTCTCTCTCAGGTAAACTTGTTTCCACGCTTGCAGAGACCCGGAGGTTCTCCTCATTAGCAGCCCCGCACCTCACACACACACACACAGGAGCTCAGGTTACCAGAACCCCGATCGATGGGGGAGTGAACCCTCTGGGAGCCAGCAAGCTGTCCGCCAGCTCACACCGGTCTCGGTTAAGTGCCCTCCTGCTTCCTTCACTCACTCTTCGGCCAGATGAGTGCATATCCTTCTGGACAACAGATAGATGCTTCGAATAGCGATTCAGACCACATCTTGTTGGACATTTAGAAGAGGGAGGGGGGGGGGGGGAGAAAAAAAAAAAAGCATCATTGTGCTGCGATTGAGTCGTGTGTAGTTGAATCCTGGTCGCTGCATCTGGATTTGAACAAATCAAATAGGAAATTCTCTTCTCTCTCTTCCCTCGTGCAGGAAATGATTCAGTAGCGCTGCTGTTGGAATAGCCCAAGCTGACCTCAGACGTGGCTCTGACTTTTGTGTGTTTTGGAACGGCTTTAAATGTCAGCAGCCACCGCCAGTACAGTACGGTTTCCTATTAACCTGAGGCTATTGTGCTGCTTGTTCAGCGGCGTTTCCTCTCGAGGGTGTGTATGTTACAGGAAGAAATTTGTTTGGAAATTAGTTTGTTGATACCTGCAAACGAAAACCAAGCGAGATTGTAATGGAATTGTTTTTTTTTTAAATCTCTTGTTTCCATTATAGATATTACCATACAGATGTGATATCTTGGAAGAATTAAATTATGTCTCCTGCTTTTAAAGTGGCTGAATTCAAGGATGCCCAATATTGAATGTTTAGATTACGTTGTACATGTCAATGTTTTCCTTTTGACTGGATGCTGATACAGTGCAAATATTTAACACCGTCTACTTACAAGTGACATGGACTCTCCCCTGTTGTAGAATTACCATATTAATTTGAAGACCAGGACCTGAAACTGAATTCATGTCAAATGATATTGATTCAGCAAAAATCACGAAACCAGTTCAGCACATCTTAAATAAAACATGCATCATTGTTTAGTCATATAATTACTGTATCTTAAAATGTTGTAGCATCAATCCGACATGAACAATCTTGATTCAGTAAAACATTAACTATTTCTTCTCTCTTGACATGATCATTCATGGGTTCAGCTGAAACTCGCTCACATGGAAGTGAACAGTGGATGTTTTTCTTCCCATTTATGTTCAAAAATAGTTGCCATGTCTAAAGAAAATGACAGGTTGAGCCGCCTGCTCTACATCTCCTCTAAATGCAAGAAACCTCTCTGGCAAATTGAACATGTGGGAGAAGCTTCCTGTAATCACATATCAAGCGTCAACAAGTATCAGATATCTTGTACTTAAATGGGTATTGTATAATAAAACATGTATCATTGTATCCTCCAATCAGTGGGAATGGATTGACCTTAAAAGCTTCAGAAAATGTTTAAAATATAAAGATCCAAAAGATCTGAAGTTACTGGAATGCCAAAAAAATAGATCTTAGCCAGTTTTATTCCTCATCTTTTATTTGTAAGTTTATGTAAGACGATACAAACGAAGAGCTGAGAACCCCTGCTGGGTGTGTCCTGCTTCCCAGCCAGAAGCTTCAGCCTGTGATCATTTCTTTTTGTTCATTTATATTCGCATGCAAAGTGAAATGGGCTCAAGGTTTCGTCGTCTCGTTGCTCTTTGAGACTTTTTGTTCATCTTTAGAGGTCTCGTCCAGTTAACATGCAGTCATGTGTTCTGCAGTTCATGCTGCTGCTTCTGAGGCGTGGTGGTCAAAGAGAGTGTTCAGAGAGAGAGTCCCGGAACTCCCCTTTTTAAGAGAATTAAATCAGCTGTTGTTTGTTTCCTTTATCTTTCTCTCCCCTTTCTGATTTTGCTCAGGCTCAGTGACACGCAGCCATGCTGAAAGCGGGCGCCACCAAGCTGGGGCTGCCCAAGCAGGGACTCCAGGACCGGGGAAAGCAGGCCTCTTTCGCCCCGTCTTCATCCACAGCCGCCTCCACGGCCATGAAGACGTCCAGATCGTCCAACATGCTGGCCTCGGAGCAGCGCCTCAGCAGGGTGAGTCACAACCACTGTCAACCGTCGACTGGTTAGAATGATGATAAATGTGCAATTGAGTCGAGGTCAAGATTCTACTAAAGGCACATCCATCCTGAATTATCGACGGTAAGCGCAGATGTGTGTTTGCAGCTGAAACGAGCCAACAGCGACGATGCCCTGACCAAACCTGCGCTGGGGGCCGCCGGCTCCGGGTCCCGGATGAAGAAGACTGTGACCACCGGAGCCATTTCAGATCTTGCTGAGGGTCGTCCTCGCAGCACGTCGGGTAGGAATATTATAACTCACTTGAGTTGATAGATAGATGCAGGTCCATGTTCTCCTCCAGAGACGCTGTAGTAACCACCTTCCGCCTCTAGAGGGCGACACAGCATCACTGAAGCTGCTTAGTGGAGCTTGGAGGTGCAGCTGAGGAGATCCTTCCCATTACCCTTTAATTTTGTTGATTTTTTTTTTTTGTTTCTCCTCTCTATTCCTGTTTTATTGGCACGAGGCTGGTGCAGGTGGCCAAGGACTGAAGTTCTCAAGGATTTGGTCCAAAATCTCAGACACTGAATGCTTTCATAGTCGGCTCCTCAGACAAACATCTGCTCAGCCGTCTGAAAGGTTTTGGATAAGAAGGCAGGGGAAAGTGTTGTTTTTTTTCCCTCCATGAAGGTGGTGGTGTTACTGGCCATTTTAGTGTTTGACGCCTGCTTCTTGTGTGTATAAATGCTGCGTGTTCTTGGAACATAATGGAATCCGTTTAGCCTCAGATGTGAATTACATAACAATTAAGACAAATGAAAGCTGCTGTTGAACGTTGATATTAGAAAATGTGATGTAGGTTATATTTCAGAAGACTGACAGGGATTTGCCTTCTCTAACATAACTGGTAATGTGGTTAAAGATGCTTATTGTCCGACTCTGAAACATTATTCTTATTTTATATTCCCCACAGGGAATGTTAGATTTTTCTGTGCGCATGTGGCTTCATTCTTATATACAGCCACTTCTTTTTTTTGTTCGAAAAGTTCAAAAACAGCACACCACACCATTTGTGAAAGTGCATAATAACATCATAATAAAGATAATTTTCTTCAAAAGTAATTTGTATTAATCGGCCACAGCCAACATTGTATAAGCGTCCAAACAATTCATAGATTTGGCAAAATATTAATTGAGTACTAATGTATTTGGACACATGAGGGACAAACGCTGCCGCCTCCCGTCTTGAGGAAGCCCACTGTGTGAGGTCCACGTGTGTTTGTTTTCTGCGACCGAATCACAGTTTCTCTGGCTTTCCTATTGGCTGGGACGTGGTATATTTGATCAGAGGCCGTCATGCTGTG
This sequence comes from Blennius ocellaris, assembly GCF_963422515.1. Lineage (NCBI taxonomy): Eukaryota > Metazoa > Chordata > Actinopteri > Blenniiformes > Blenniidae > Blennius > Blennius ocellaris. The sequence goes on from NC_137663.1 coordinate 22,992,137, forward strand.
ATGAACTTTCTCTACAGTATTATCAGTATTCCTTGTGTGTTGGTGTTTGAGATTGTGTTAGTGGAGCTCGAGAGCGACTGCAAACAGACTTGATACGCGAAATCCCGATTACATGCGGAAACAAATATGGCTGCTGATAACGACGGCCACTTGTTTGCAGTGATTAACGTTGTTCGCAGCACACCCTCGGAAATTCCTGCGCGTGGGGGGATAGCTTGTTTGTTTATGGCGCCCCATCTACACCAGGGTTCTGGTGAATTTTGTCGTCTTCAAAGGGCCCTTGTGCTGAAGCGGAGATAATTGAATTTTGCTTGACAAAGGACTCCAGAGGAGCCGAGAAAAACTGCGGCCAAGAGAGGCTCACAGTTCTTTCAGGCCCAATTAGAGCGTCATCTGCTTTCAGTGGATTGGGTTCTAATTAACCAAAGTTTGCTTTTCTCAAAGTGTTTTCACACCCAATGGCGAGAGCATATTCCCAAGTCCCATGTTTGGGTTAGCCTAGTTTTTCTTGGAAGTTTCTGACGGCGAAACACAACGAAGGAATGAAAGAAATGCACTCAACAGCCACTTAATTAGGCACATTTGTACATTCTCTTGTAATCCAGCACAACGGCTCTGTCTTTACCTCTGCTTGTATTAATGTAAGAATTTAGTTAGTCCGGTTCTCTCTAATTTTTTTTTTTTTTCTAACCTGGACTGGCAGTAGACTATTGCATCACATTTATTTGAAGTTTTCATTCATTTTCATTTGAGACAAGATCATTGCATCTCGGTTTATTTGTATGGACACATGCAATGACAAAACTTTGTTCATTTTTAATGGAGATGTTAGAATTCATGTTGGCTGCACATTTGTTTTTGAGGTTGTACTTTGCCCTATACATAAATATTATGCCCCTTTGGTGTTTTTATATGGGAGTGCAAAACAAATCAAAAGTACACTCTAACATTAATACACAAATACATCCTTAGAAATATTAGTGGCCATTTAAAGCAAATCATCCATTGTGCTTAGCCACCCTTTTCATTGAGTGTAAATTCCTACTATTTGTATAGTAAATACTTGACATGAGAAATTCCTCTGCTTTTGCGAGAAGTGTTGTTTTTAGTTCACATTCAATCTGCCCCCACATCAGCTGAAACCTTTCCCGAGTTTCTCACTTTACAGTGACACTATGGTATTTAGTAAGACAACTATATTTAAAGTGAGGCTATAATGCTGTTTGTATTTTGTCATCTGAAGGCAAAGTTCTTAAAGAACTGGACACCCTCACCTTCAAACTACTTTCCTTTCATGTCATCAACATGGAATTTAAGTCATCAAATACATACCTCATGAATAAATAAACTCTACCCATAGCCAGTTGCTTAATATTTTATAGTACACATTTCCTCATGGAACTCGCTCAAATCTGTTCTCATTGGCACATTTGAATCTGTGGGACAGACACGGAGAGACGCCGTCTCCTTCCCCTGAGGCCAGCTGTGTTCTGCACCTGTGTTCCAAGTCCCATCAGTGCACATCAAGACACATGAAGGCAGACAAGGGGTGGATGTGTCAAACAGGTCTGAGGAGACAAAGCCAGTCAGTGTGAGGAAAATTCAATGTGGCACCTGAAAGAGCGGCGATGGTTAACTGTGCGTGCGAGCCGTGGCAATCATCATTTAGCCCGCTGCGTCCGATCCCTCCTCAGCCGGCCTGACGTGAGAGCGCCTCTGAAATATCCACACTGGGGAAATGACAGGATTTGAATATAGATTGAGGTGCTGCTCTGTGGCATTTGGACATTTTTTTGAGATGTAATAACTGGAAATGTGTGCCAATTCACAGATGTGAGAGGGGGGAGGATATAACAGCCATCGGGAAGATCCCATTTTGGGGTGAAGAGGAAAAGTCTGCAAAATTTGCATTTTGACATTTTGGGTGAGACATCGCGATGGTGGCCGTGCAATGTGTCTTCAGTCTTGCGGCACTGGTGTCGTCACCCATCGGCTTCGGCATACACAAAAACAAGCTTTTCCCCGGTGGATATTTGACATTACGTGCTGAAAAGAGAGGCTATGAGGGCGAACCGGGCTCCGAGGCGCACTGCAGCAGAGCTGTCATCATACCCATCAAGTACCGTAATTGAGCCTTTTTCTCATTGGCCAACCAAAGACTACTCTGTGATAAGACTGCGGTTGCATGCTGGGGTCTTTCACTGAGCAGTAAAAACAAAGATGGTAAACAATTGTTCCATCGTTTGCCTGGCGTGATGCATTTTTGTGCATCAGAAAGAGGAAAGTATAGCACCGCTTTAATTGAACGCACGGATGTCGGCTGTAGTTGTGAGAAATGCCTCATTTATTCTCGCGGGATTCGTCTGAACTGGGTCAGATGTGCCTAAGATATTAAACAGACGTGGGAAAGATGATGAACAAACCTTTTTATCATTCTTGTGATTTGCCACATCGCAGCAAATATTCTACAGCGTGACATTATGGGATGCTCACATTATTATTAATCATTATGTATTTTCTTGTTGTGCCAAGAAAAGGATTAATTCCTGCTTTCATTACCAGGATCAAGTCAATGTATTCACTGCAAAAAAAAAACCTTTGGGTCGATTCAAATGGATTATTCTCACTTTATACACTTTAGGAAGCTACTGGAGGCAAGTTACGATTGCACAGTGTCAACTTGTGATCGCTTAAATAGCAAAGAGGAAACATGCCAGTCACAAAGGTCAATGCCTTCCTCCCTTTGGACCACAGTTTTTTTTTTTGTTTTTTTTTAAGGAAGACATTCAGGAAGGAAGGATTTCATCGCCCGAGGCTCCAAAGGAACCAGAAAAAGCAAATTTAAGTCTCAAAATTAGCTTTCCCAAACAGATTTGACGCCACTCTCTCAGGAAAGCCATATGTCGTCCTTCCTGGTGCCATCGAGACCCGACGGAAAGTAAAGCAAAGCAATCAACCAAAACTTTCCTATGTAGTAAACACAGCTTTGAAGTCTCATGTTGGAATCCCGAATCCCGAAGTTCTAACTGAAGATATGAGCACCAAAACACGTTACTGGGTGAATCAAAGCAATACGCAAATAAACAAATGTAAAAGAAAATCCAAGAGTGAAAATGTATACCACAGTGCCAGGAGGTCTCCTGACTGAGTTTATAAGATGTTGAAACAGCATCTAACCGCCTCCGTTCCCCTGATGGTTGTGCCCTGAAATTCCAGCAGGAACGAGCAGCAGGGAAAAGAAATCACACTCGGCATCACACGCACATACAAAACACACCTGCTGGCAAAGGAACTGGGTCGCTCTCAAGTGAAAGCACTTAAGCCCCCCATCAGACGGGGCTGTGAACAACCGAGTTCCCACAATATGTTTGCGTGACATGCACAGTTACATAGGAAGTGATTCTGGCTTCTCTTTGCTCCATTTAGAATGGAAATGGCCGCGAATTCTCGATTCTTTCATGTGGCTGTTGCAAATATCTAGTCATATTTCACAGTGAATTGTGTGTAAAATGTTTTGTGCGACTCTTTAAATGTACCAATTAGGTGTTTTCACAAGAGAATCTCAGAAGAGAAACCTGCCTCAGTAGATAATACACACATTGAACTCCGTTTTACCAATATGAAAAAACTGGAGATCGAACATTTAAGATGAGTTACTGCTAACCTTTACACATTCTTTCACTTCTCAATAATATGTGGTTCACTTTACACTGCGGTCACTGAAAAGATGCTTTTGTGAGTTTCTTAAATGTTCTCTATCACGGCCACAGTTGGTTTGAAAGCTGTGAAACAGCAAGCAGGAAATACACAAGTTCACACACACACACACACACACACGCACACACACTGCGTTGTGTGCAGTCTGACCCCGCCCCCTCTCCGACCCTCACAGCAGGCCGTGCTAATGAGTCCAAACTGTTATTTTTGCTAATGGATTCTTGTCTCGATCCCACTTGGCACTTTGCCAGCTCCAGCACTGTGTCAGACAACGGGTTAAAGCCCAGCCTCATCCTGATGACTTATTTAACGCGGCCTATCAATAATTCAGTAAAGCTTTCACTCAGGGAGGAGTCCCTGTGGAGTGTGCAAGGAGAGGAGACAGAGGAAGAAGATAAAACCCTCACCCCGCTCTATAAATACCGGGCCTGCTGGAAGAGGACCGCGGGACATAACTTTATAAATGGCCACTTCATTGACGGGCGCGTCACCTTCACCTCTGATCACTCGACGCTTTCACTGTCATCAATAATGTTAATGTGAGTAGTTCAGGAAGTCTTTTGTGTGTGGTCACAGGACATTTTCATACTCTCCTGCCTCCAGCTTGAATCTGGCTCTGAGGACTGCATTTTTACACGTTGCATTATTATTATTGGAGTGGTTATGGTAACGACCCAATGACCATCAAACATCATCAGTGTCATGTTTGTGGAACATATTTGCTCTGTAGGTCAATCGAGTACTGCGTACATCTAACACAATTCCCTTGGGACCTAGAAATAAGTCAAACCTGTATAGACTTGCAACTGCCTAAAGTTCCTGCTGTATTTCATATTCCACGTGTGTAACTGTATATTTTACAGCACTGTTTGACTTCAGGCAGAATTTGACAGAGAACTCCACCGAATGTGGAGTCTTTGACAGCAGTAAATCTTAAAACATTTGCACCTTTCTGTTTTTCTTTCTTCTCGGCTCCCCTGAGTGGCATGTGTCACTTTGGACAACTCAAGAAAAAGTACGAATTGGAAGCAGGCAGCAATGACGGGCTGATCATTTCCCACTGTTTTCTATGTCAGTGGTTCTCAACCTGGGATCCGAGACTGCACAGTAGTAGACAAGATATAGGCGATATGGAGTGTAGAGTGTTTTTTCATTTTTCTTTTGGTTAAATCAAAGATTGTAGAGTTTTAGGATTTTTTTTAAGCAGTCTGAACTGATTGGAAATTTGTTTTTTAGTGTAAGAACAGTTATTGCAGGACTTATTGTATGTGGTAATCAAGTGTTCACAGTGATGATGCTTTTTGACCCTGACATTGTGAAGCAATATTCACCAAGCGTCTGATTGTTCACATTTTCATTATGAGATGATGTTGATATTGCTTTTATAATGACCACTATGTAGGATGGCTTTTTGTATTTTCCTTTCAATGTTTTGAGCACTGGATCTGTTTTTAGATTTTTTTCTTAAATGCAGTTAGGCCAGGTCTTTTTATGTCAAACAGTGTATATTCTTTTAACTCACTCTCAGCTTCAGTTGTATGAGTGACCAGCCAGATTGTTCATCACATGCAAGGTTTGCCTTCCTGCAGTCATATCAACTCTTAATTTTCTGTCCATTAGCTCATATCTGGTCCTCGAAGCTGTAGAACTAAAGCAGACGTCTCGATGCTGTTAGTGTTGGCATATCATCACAGGGATGTTTAGTCGGGCTGCTAAACGCGGACCCAGACTGTTGGAGTGTTTCTTTGCTCAGCCTCGACTCAGCCGGAGCAATGGGGTCCCAGCAGGGCCTTGTCTGCACGCGTTTGTCAATGTTTTAGAGACGACGGTGGAGAAGGTTATGGTCCTTCAGCTCCTCATATCTGTCAGATAAATTAATCAAACATGCGTCGGTCCACCGGGACGCCTCGGCCTGCATAAGCACTCAGCCATGATAGACAGACACACACTGACACAACCAAGAACCAAGGAGACGTTCACATACTTGGACGCTTGCAAATGCAGACCTGAACTGGAGGAACTCTGCATTCATTGTCATCTCTACGTCTGCCGCTGTGCGCTTTCCAAGTTTAAATATGCAATACATTCCAAACAACGTGATAATGCATGGCTCCGGTTATTATGCACACTGTGTGAAAAAGATTACGGTGAGAGGGAACAGCTTCGCACCCACTCGGTTCTGAGGGTCTGAAGGGATTGCTTCAAAGCACAGCATTAACAGTTTATCGTGCATTTGGCATCGACTCGCACATAAACACACCTGGCCCTTTTTACATTTGTTAGTATGAAGATTTAAATTCCTCCCCTGAGAAGCTTGTGACCCCCCGCAGATCTCCCCCAAAGCGACTCAACAGAGAGAGAAACGATCTCGCCAGATCTTGAAAGAGGCCCGTTGGGCTCACAGAGATGGACGTCCTGCGGTGAGGAGAACATTCTTAGTTGGATTAGAGGCATGTTTGTTTACCAGTGAGGATGGGCTTCTCCAAGACGAGGAGAGAGGGGAATATTACGAAAAAGAAGAGGAAACCGCGTAACATTCATAACATGTGAACAAGGCAGGGAATGAGCTCCATGCAGTATTTTATCAAAGTGTTGAATATTCCCAGTGATGACAGCAAAAATCATGCAGCAAAAAGAAAAAAAAACGAAATTGTGAGTTACAGGCTTTCTTTTTTTTTTTTTACTTGGATGTAAAAGTATTGTTTGAATCAAATTGAGAAAAATGCACCTTCTACTGCAAATGTTCATCACTTGGGATTGAATTTCCACAGATCCTTTCTGTAGTGAACAGAAGGGGAAAAAAACCAACTAGTTCTCTGAGCTTACGCAACACAGATTCTCGTCCTACTAAAAATATCATCACTTAACTGTGTGGCTGTAAAAACGCCACAGTTCAGATGGAATCTGAATTCCTTATGTAGAACATTCATGCACCATGTCTGTGGCAGAAGGAGGGGTTTTTGGGAATAATCACAGCTGAAGTGACAGTGTGTGATCTTGTTGCTGAATGAGATTTGCCAGTTCGTTTGTTGCTGCTACTGAGAAGCAGAAATCAGGAAAAGGACATTTGTTCAGGTTACAGCTGCTAAGAATGGTTTAATCTTCATAATCTGTTGTCACCAGATTACTGCTGTTTTTTTTAATTAACAGTTGACAATAGTTTGTCCTTTGTGAGACTGCCGTGATGATCTGACTGTACGCACTAAAACACAGAGGCCATTATTGGGGAAGCCCCCCCCCCCAAAACCCAGGAAAAAGTAATTCTCCACTTCAACTTTGTTTCTTTGTAGCTCCAGTTTTCATAAATATTTAACACACGCATTCATTGTGAATGAGAGAAGACCAGAAAAACAACAAGCCCTTCTCTCATCGGCTCCACACAGTTCCACCAAACCTACCACCGCCCCCCCACCACCCTCCCACCCCACCCTGCTACACATGTCGGTGCTCCCACGTACACACTGGTGTGGTTGTTCCCTGCTGGGCGCGCTGCAGGGATAATACGAGCAGAATCCTGTGGTGGCCTGTATCCCCACATCAGCATCCTGTATTAATTTATGATGATTAAGGGGGTGATCACAGTTGTGATTCGGCACAGGGTGGGGGGGTGGGGGGGTGGGGGGGTGGGGGGGGTTCACATGGGAGATTAATGCTTGAAAAG